>NW_027274749.1:0-83211 GCF_030028105.1 Mobula birostris
AGTATAAAGTACCTCACTCTACTACCTCAAAGTACAAATTACCTCACCGCACTACCTCAAAGTACAAAGTACCTCACTCTACTACCTCAAATTACAAAGTTCCTCACTACACTTCCTCAAAGTACAAAGTTCCTCACTCTACTGCCTCAAAGTACAAAGTACCTCACTCTACTACCTCAAACTACAGAAGTTTCTCACCGCACTACCTCAAAGTGCAAAGAATCTCAATGCACTACGTCAAAGTACAAAGTACCTCACTCTACTTCCTCAAGTACAAAGTACCTCACTCTACTACCTCAAAGTACAAAGTTCCTCACCGCATGACTTCAAAGTACAAAGTACCTCATTACACTACCTCAAAGTACAAAGTACCTCACCGCACTAACTCAAAGTACAAAGCACCTCACTGCACTACCTCAAAATACAGAGTACATCACTCTACAAACTCAAAGTACAAAGTACCTCACCGCACTACCTCAAAGTACAAAGTTCCTCACTGCACGACCTCAAAGTACAAAGTTCCTCACCGCCCTACCTCAAAGTACAAAGTACCTCACTCTATTACCTCAAAGTACAATGTACCTCACCGCACTACCTCAAAGTACAAAGTACCTCACTCTACTACCTCAAAGTACAAAGTTCCTCACTGCACTACCTCAAAGTACAAAGTACCTCACTGCACTACCTCAAAGTACAAACTACCTCACTCTACTACCTCAAAGTACAAAGTACCTCACCGCACTACCTCAAAGTACAAAGTACCTCACTCTACTACCTCAAAGTACGAAGTACCTCACTGCACTACCTCAAAGTACAAAGTACCTCACTCTACTTCCTCAAAGTACAAAGTACTTCACTCTACTACCTCAAAGTACAAAGTTCCTCACCGCACTACTTCAAAGTACAAAGTACCTCATTGCACTACCTCAAAGTACAAAGTACGTCACCGCACTACCTCAAAGTACAAAGTACCTCACTCTACTTCCTCAAAGTACAAAGTACTTCACTCTACTACCTCAAAGTACAAAGTTCCTCACCGCACTACTTCAAAGTACAAAGTACCTCATTGCACTACCTCAAAGTACAAAGTACCTCACCGCACTACCTCAAAGTACAAAGCACCTCACTGCACTACCTCAAAGTACAAAGTACATCACTCTACTATCTCAAAGTACAAAGTACCTCACCGCACTACCTCAAAGTACAAAGTTCCTCACTGCACTACCTCAAAGTACAAAGTACCTCACCGCACCACCTCAAAGTACAAAGTTCCTCACTGCACTACCTCAAAGTACAAATTACAAAGTACCTCACTCTACTACCTCAGACTACAAAGTAGCTCACTACACTACCTCAAAGTACAAAGTACTGCACCGCACTACCTCAAAGTACAAAGTACCTCACCGCACTACCTCAAAGTACAAAGAACCTCACTGCACTACCTCAAAGTACAAAGTACATCACTATAAGTACAAAGTAGCTCACCGCTCTACCTCAAAGTACAAAGTACCTCACTGCACTACCTCAAAGTACAAAGTACCTCACCGCACCATCTCAAAGTACAAAGTTCCTCACTGCACTACCTCAAAGTACAAAGTTCCTCACCGCCCTACCTCAATGTGCAAACTACCTCACTCTACTACCTCAAAGTACAAAGTTCCTCACCGCACTACTTCAAAGTACAAAGTACCTCATTGCACTACCTCAAATTACAAAGTACCTCACTCTACTACCTCAAAGTACAAAGTTCCTCACTGCACGACCTCAAAGTACAAAGTTCCTCACCGCCCTACCTCAAAGTACAAAGTATCTCACTCTACTACCTCAAAGTACAAAGTACCTCACCGCACTACCTCAAAGTACAAAGTACCTCACTCTACAACATCAAAGTACAAAGTTCCTCACTGCACTACCTCAAAGTACAAAGTACCTCACTGCACTACCTCAAAGTACAAACTTACTCACTCTACTACCTCAAAGTACAAAAGTACCTCACCGCACTACCTCAAAGTCCAAAGTACCTCACTCTACAACATCAAAGTACAAAGTTCCTCACTGCACTACCTCAAAGTACAAAGTACCTCACTGCACTACCTCAAAGTACAAACTTACTCACTCTACTACCTCAAAGTACAAAGTACCTCACCGCACTACCTCAAAGTCCAAAGTACCTCACTGCACTAGCTCAAAGTACAAAGTACCTCACTCTACTACCTCAAAGTACAAAGTTCCTCACTGCCACTACCTCAAAGTACAAAGTACCTCACTCTACTACCTCAAAGTACAAAGTACCTGACCGCACTGCCTCAAAGTACAAAGTACCTCACTCTACTACCTCAAGGTACAAAGTACCTCACTGCACTACCTCAACCGTACAAAGTACCTCACTCTACTACCTCAAAGTACAAACTACCTCACCGCACCACCTCAAAGTACAAAGTTCCTCACTGCACTACCTGAAAGTGCAAATTACAAAGTACCTCACTCTACTACCTCAGACTACAAAGTACCTCACTGCACTACCTCAAAGTACAAAATACTGCACCGCACTACATCCAAGTACAAAGTACCTCACCGCACTACCTCAAAGTACAAAGTACCTCACTGCACGACCTCAAAGTACCTCACTGCACTACCTCAAAGTACAAAGTTCCTCACTGCACTACCTCAAATTACATAGTTCCTCACCGCCCTACCTCAAAGTACAAAGTACCTCACCTCTACTACCTCAAAGTACAAAGTAGCTCACCGCTCTACCTCAAACTACAAAGTACCTCACTGCACTACCTCAAGGTACAAAGTTCCTCACCGCACTACCTCAAAGTACAAAGCACCTCACTGCACTACCTCGAAGTACAAAAGTACATCACTCTACTATCTCAAAGTACAAAGTACCCTCACCGCACTACCTCAAAGTACAAAGTTCCTCACTGCACTACCTAAAAGTACAAAGTTCCTCACTGCACTACCTCAAAGTACAAAGGTACCTCACTCTACTTCCTCAAAGTACAAAGTACTTCACTCTACTACCTCAAAGTACAAAGTTCCTCACCGCACTACTTCAAAGTACAAAGTACCTCATTGCACTACCTCAAAGTACAAAGCACCTCACTGCACTACCTCAAAGTACAAAGTACATCACTCTACTATCTCAAAGTACAAAGTACCTCACCGCACTACCTCAAAGTACAAAGTTCCTCACTGCACTACCTCAAAGTACAAAGTACCTCACCGCACCACACCGCACCACCTCAAAGTACAAAGTTCCTCACTGCACTACCTCAAAGTACAAATTACAAAGTACCTCACTCTACTACCTCAAACTACAGAAGTTTCTCACCGCACTACCTCCAAGTGCAAAGTACCTCACTGCACTACGTCAAAGTACAAAGTACCTCACTCTACTTCCTCACAGTACAAAGTACCTCACTCTACTACCTCAAAGTACAAAGTTCCTCACCGCACGACTTCAAAGTACAAAGTACCTCATTACACTACCTCAAAGTACAAAGTACCTCACCGCACTACCTCAAAGTACAAAGCACCTCACTGCACTACCTCAAAGTACAGAGTACATCACTCTACTAACTCAAAGTACAAAGTACCTCACCGCACTACCTCAAAGTACAAAGTTCCTCAGTGCACGACCTCAAAGTACAAAGTTCCTCACCGCCCTACCTCAAAGTACAAAGTACCTCACTCTATTACCTCAAAGTACAAAGTACCTCACCGCACTACCTCAAAGTACAAAGTACCTCACTCTACTACCTCAAAGTACAAAGTTCCTCACTGCACTACCTCAAAGTACAAAGTACCTCACTGCACTACCTCAAAGTACAAACTACCTCACTCTACTACCTCAAAGTACAAAGTACCTCACCGCACTACCTCAAAGTACAAAGTACCTCACTCTAATACCTCAAAGTACAAAGTACCTCACTGCACTACCTAAAAGTACAAAGTTCCTCACTGCACTACCTCAAAGTACAAAGTACCTCACTCTACTTCCTCAAAGTACCAAGTACTTCACTCTACTACCTCAAAGTACAAAGTTCCTCACCGCACTACTTCAAAGTACAAAGTACCTCATTGCACTACCTCAAAGTACAAAGCACCTCACTGCACTACCTCAAAGTACAAAGTACATCACTCTACTATCTCAAAGTACAAAGTACCTCACCGCACTACCTCAAGGTACAAAGTTCCTCACTGTACGACCTCAAAGTACAAAGTTCCTCACCGCCCTACCTCTAAGTACAAAGTACCTCACTCTACTACCTCAAAGTACGAAGTACCTCACCGTACTACCTCAAAGTACAAAGTACCTCACTCTACTACCTCAAAGTACAAAGTTCCTCACTGCACTACCTCAAAGTACAAGGTACCTCACTGCACTACCTCAAAGTATAAAGTACCTCACTCTACTACCTCAAAGTACAAATTACCTCACCGCACTACCTCAAAGTACAAAGTACCTCACTCTACTACCTCAAATTACAAAGTTCCTCACTACACTTCCTCAAAGTACAAAGTTCCTCACTCTACTGCCTCAAAGTACAAAGTACCTCACTCTACTACCTCAAACTACAGAAGTTTCTCACCGCACTACCTCAAAGTGCAAAGAATCTCAATGCACTACGTCAAAGTACAAAGTACCTCACTCTACTTCCTCAAAGTACAAAGTACCTCACTCTACTACCTCAAAGTACAAAGTTCCTCACCGCATGACTTCAAAGTACAAAGTACCTCATTACACTACCTCAAAGTACAAAGTACCTCACCGCACTAACTCAAAGTACAAAGCACCTCACTGCACTACCTCAAAATACAGAGTACATCACTCTACAAACTCAAAGTACAAAGTACCTCACCGCACTACCTCAAAGTACAAAGTTCCTCACTGCACGACCTCAAAGTACAAAGTTCCTCACCGCCCTACCTCAAAGTACAAAGTACCTCACTCTATTACCTCAAAGTACAAAGTACCTCACCGCACTACCTCAAAGTACAAAGTACCTCACTCTACTACCTCAAAGTACAAAGTTCCTCACTGCACTACCTCAAAGTACAAAGTACCTCACTGCACTACCTCAAAGTACAAACTACCTCACTCTACTACCTCAAAGTACAAAGTACCTCACCGCACTACCTCAAAGTACAAAGTACCTCACTCTACTACCTCAAAGTACGAAGTACCTCACTGCACTACCTCAAAGTACAAAGTACCTCACTCTACTTCCTCAAAGTACAAAGTACTTCACTCTACTACCTCAAAGTACAAAGTTCCTCACCGCACTACTTCAAAGTACAAAGTACCTCATTGCACTACCTCAAAGTACAAAGTACGTCACCGCACTACCTCAAAGTACAAAGTACCTCACTCTACTTCCTCAAAGTACAAAGTACTTCACTCTACTACCTCAAAGTACAAAGTTCCTCACCGCACTACTTCAAAGTACAAAGTACCTCATTGCACTACCTCAAAGTACAAAGTACCTCACCGCACTACCTCAAAGTACAAAGCACCTCACTGCACTACCTCAAAGTACAAAGTACATCACTCTACTATCTCAAAGTACAAAGTACCTCACCGCACTACCTCAAAGTACAAAGTTCCTCACTGCACTACCTCAAAGTACAAAGTACCTCACCGCACCACCTCAAAGTACAAAGTTCCTCACTGCACTACCTCAAAGTACAAATTACAAAGTACCTCACTCTACTACCTCAGACTACAAAGTAGCTCACTACACTACCTCAAAGTACAAAGTACTGCACCGCACTACCTCAAAGTACAAAGTACCTCACCGCACTACCTCAAAGTACAAAGAACCTCACTGCACTACCTCAAAGTACAAAGTACATCACTATACTACCTCAAAGTACAAAGTAGCTCACCGCTCTACCTCAAAGTACAAAGTACCTCACTGCACTACCTCAAAGTACAAAGTACCTCACCGCACCATCTCAAAGTACAAAGTTCCTCACTGCACTACCTCAAAGTACAAAGTTCCTCACCGCCCTACCTCAAAGTGCAAACTACCTCACTCTACTACCTCAAAGTACAAAGTTCCTCACCGCACTACTTCAAAGTACAAAGTACCTCATTGCACTACCTCAAATTACAAAGTACCTCACTCTACTACCTCAAAGTACAAAGTTCCTCACTGCACGACCTCAAAGTACAAAGTTCCTCACCGCCCTACCTCAAAGTACAAAGTATCTCACTCTACTACCTCAAAGTACAAAGTACCTCACCGCACTACCTCAAAGTACAAAGTACCTCACTCTACAACATCAAAGTACAAAGTTCCTCACTGCACTACCTCAAAGTACAAAGTACCTCACTGCACTACCTCAAAGTACAAACTTACTCACTCTACTACCTCAAAGTACAAAGTACCTCACCGCACTACCTCAAAGTCCAAAGTACCTCACTGCACTAGCTCAAAGTACAAAGTACCTCACTCTACTACCTCAAAGTACAAAGTTCCTCACTGCACTACCTCAAAGTACAAAGTACCTCACTCTACTACCTCAAAGTACAAAGTACCTGACCGCACTGCCTCAAAGTACAAAGTACCTCACTCTACTACCTCAAGGTACAAAGTACCTCACTGCACTACCTCAACGTACAAAGTACCTCACTCTACTACCTCAAAGTACAAACTACCTCACCGCACCACCTCAAAGTACAAAGTTCCTCACTGCACTACCTGAAAGTGCAAATTACAAAGTACCTCACTCTACTACCTCAGACTACAAAGTACCTCACTGCACTACCTCAAAGTACAAAATACTGCACCGCACTACATCCAAGTACAAAGTACCTCACCGCACTACCTCAAAGTACAAAGTACCTCACTGCACGACCTCAAAGTACCTCACTGCACTACCTCAAAGTACAAAGTTCCTCACTGCACTACCTCAAATTACATAGTTCCTCACCGCCCTACCTCAAAGTACAAAGTACCTCACTCTACTACCTCAAAGTACAAAGTAGCTCACCGCTCTACCTCAAACTACAAAGTACCTCACTGCACTACCTCAAGGTACAAAGTTCCTCACCGCACTACCTCAAAGTACAAAGCACCTCACTGCACTACCTCGAAGTACAAAGTACATCACTCTACTATCTCAAAGTACAAAGTACCTCACCGCACTACCTCAAAGTACAAAGTTCCTCACTGCACTACCTCAAAGTACAAAGTACCTCACCGCACCACCTCAAAGTACAAAGTTCCTCACTGCACTACCTCAAAGTACAAATTACAAAGTACCTCACTCTACTACCTCAGACTACAAAGTAGCTCACTACACTACCTCAAAGTACAAAGTTCCTCACTGCACTACCTCAAAGTACAAGGTACCTCACTGCACTACCTCAAAGTATAAAGTACCTCACTCTACTACCTCAAAGTACAAATTACCTCACCGCACTACCTCAAAGTACAAAGTACCTCACTCTACTACCTCAAATTACAAAGTTCCTCACTACACTACCTCAAAGTACAAAGTTCCTCACTCTACTGCCTCAAAGTACAAAGTACCTCACTCTACTACCTCAAACTACAGAAGTTTCTCACCGCACTACCTCCAAGTGCAAAGTACCTCACTGCACTACGTCAAAGTACAAAGTACCTCACTCTACTTCCTCACAGTACAAAGTACCTCACTCTACTACCTCAAAGTACAAAGTTCCTCACCGCACGACTTCAAAGTACAAAGTACCTCATTACACTACCTCAAAGTACAAAGTACCTCACCGCACTACCTCAAAGTACAAAGCACCTCACTGCACTACCTCAAAGTACAGAGTACCTCACTCTACTACCTCAAGGTACAAAGTACCTCACTGCACTACCTCAAAGTACAAAGTACCTCACTCTACTACCTCAAAGTACAAACTACCTCACCGCACCACCTCAAAGTACAAAGTTCCTCACTGCACTACCTGAAAGTGCAAATTACAAAGTACCTCACTCTACTACCTCAGACTACAAAGTACCTCACTGCACTACCTCAAAGTACAAAATACTGCACCGCACTACATCCAAGTACAACGTACCTCACCGCACTACCTCAAAGTACAAAGTACCTCACTGCACGACCTCAAAGTACCTCACTGCACTACCTCAAAGTACAAAGTACCTCACTCTACTACCTCAAATTACAAAGTTCCTCACTACACTACCTCAAAGTACAAAGTTCCTCACTCTACTGCCTCAAAGTACAAAGTACCTCACTCTACTACCTCAAACTACAGAAGTTTCTCACCGCACTACCTCCAAGTGCAAAGTACCTCACTGCACTACGTCAAAGTACAAAGTACCTCACTCTACTTCCTCACAGTACAAAGTACCTCACTCTACTACCTCAAAGTACAAAGTTCCTCACCGCACGACTTCAAAGTACAAAGTACCTCATTACACTACCTCAAAGTACAAAGTACCTCACCGCACTACCTCAAAGTACAAAGCACCTCACTGCACTACCTCAAAGTACAGAGTACATCACTCTACTAACTCAAAGTACAAAGTACCTCACCGCACTACCTGAAAGTACAAAGTACCTCACTCTACTACCTCAAAGTACAAAGTTCCTCACTGCACTACCTCAAAGTACAAGGTACCTCACTGCCCTACCTCAAAGTATAAAGTACCTCACTCTACTACCTCAAAGTACAAATTACCTCACCGCACTACCTCAAAGTACAAAGTACCTGACCGCACTGCCTCAAAGTACAAAGTACCTCACTGCACTACCTCAAAGTGCAAAGTACCTCACCGCACCATCTCAAAGTACAAAGTTCCTCACTGCACTACCTCAAAGTACAAAGTTCCTCACCGCCCTACCTCAAAGTGCAAACTACCTCACTCTACTACCTCAAAGTACAAAGTTCCTCACCGCACTACATCAAAGTACAAAGTACCTCATTGCACTACCTCAAATTACAAAGTACCTCACTCTACTACCTCAAAGTACAAAGTTCCTCACTGCACGACCTCAAAGTACAAAGTTCCTCACCGCCCTACCTCAAAGTACAAAGTATCTCACTCTACTACCTCAAAGTACAAAGTACCTCACCGCACTACCTCAAAGTACAAAGTACCTCACTCTACAACATCAAAGTACAAAGTTCCTCACTGCACTACCTCAAAGTACAAAGTACCTCACTGCACTACCTCAAAGTACAAACTTACTCACTCTACTACCTCAAAGTACAAAGTACCTCACCGCACTACCTCAAAGTACAAAGTACCTCACTCTACTACCTCAAAGTACAAAGTACCTCACTGCACTAGCTCAAAGTACAAAGTACCTCACTCTATTACCTCAAAGTACAAAGTTCCTCACTGCACTACCTCAAAGTACAAAGTACCTCACTCTACTACCTCAAAGTACAAAGTACCTGACCGCACTGCCTCAAAGTACAAAGTACCTCACTCTACTACCTCAAGGTACAAAGTACCTCACTGCACTACCTCAAAGTACAAAGTACCTCACTCTACTACCTCAAAGTACAAACTACCTCACCGCACCACCTCAAAGTACAAAGTTCCTCACTGCACTACCTGAAAGTGCAAATTACAAAGTACCTCACTCTACTGCCTCAGACTACAAAGTACCTCACTGCACTACCTCAAAGTACAAAATACTGCACCGCACTACATCCAAGTACAAAGTACCTCACCGCACTACCTCAAAGTACAAAGTACCTCACTGCACGACCTCAAAGTACCTCACTGCACTACCTCAAAGTACAAAGTTCCTCACTGCACTACCTCAAATTACATAGTTCCTCACCGCCCTACCTCAAAGTACAAAGTACCTCACTCTACTACCTCAAAGTACAAAGTAGCTCACCGCTCTACCTCAAACTACAAAGTACCTCACTGCACTACCTCAAGGTACAAAGTTCCTCACTGCCCGACCTCAAAGTACAAAGTTCCTCACCGCCCTACCTCTAAGTACAAAGTACCTCACTCTACTACCTCAAAGTACGAAGTAACTCACCGCACTACCTGAAAGTACAAAGTACCTCACTCTACTACCTCAAAGTACAAAGTTCCTCACTGCACTACCTCAAAGTACAAGGTACCTCACTGCACTACCTCAAAGTATAAAGTACCTCACTCTACTACCTCAAAGTACAAATTACCTCACCGCACTACCTCAAAGTACAAAGTACCTCACTCTACTACCTCAAATTACAACGTTCCTCACTACACTACCTCAAAGTACAAAGTTCCTCACTCTACTGCCTCAAAGTACAAAGTACCTCACTCTACTACCTCAAACTACAGAAGTTTCTCACCGCACTACCTCCAAGTGCAAAGTACCTCACTGCACTACGTCAAAGTACAAAGTACCTCACTCTACTTCCTCACAGTACAAAGTACCTCACTCTACTACCTCAAAGTACAAAGTTCCTCACCGCACGACTTCAAAGTACAAAGTACCTCATTACACTACCTCAAAGTACAAAGTACCTCACCGCACTACCTCAAAGTACAAAGCACCTCACTGCACTACCTCAAAGTACAGAGTACATCACTCTACTAACTCAAAGTACAAAGTACCTCACCGCACTACCTCAAAGTACAAAGTTCCTCAGTGCACGACCTCAAAGTACAAAGTTCCTCACCGCCCTACCTCAAAGTACAAAGTACCTCACTCTACTACCTCAAAGTACAAAGTTCCTCACTGCACTACCTCAAAGTACAAAGTACCTCACCGCACCACCTCAAAGTACAAAGTTCCTCACTGCACTACCTCAAAGTACAAATTACAAAGTACCTCACTCTACTACCTCAGACTACAAAGTAGCTCACTACACTACCTCAAAGTACAAAGTTCCTCACTGCACTACCTCAAAGTACAAGGTACCTCACTGCACTACCTCAAAGTATAAAGTACCTCACTCTACTACCTCAAAGTACAAATTACCTCACCGCACTACCTCAAAGTACAAAGTACCTCACTCTACTACCTCAAATTACAAAGTTCCTCACTACACTACCTCAAAGTACAAAGTTCCTCACTCTACTGCCTCAAAGTACAAAGTACCTCACTCTACTACCTCAAACTACAGAAGTTTCTCACCGCACTACCTCCAAGTGCAAAGTACCTCACTGCACTACGTCAAAGTACAAAGTACCTCACTCTACTTCCTCACAGTACAAAGTACCTCACTCTACTACCTCAAAGTACAAAGTTCCTCACCGCACGACTTCAAAGTACAAAGTACCTCATTACACTACCTCAAAGTACAAAGTACCTCACCGCACTACCTCAAAGTACAAAGCACCTCACTGCACTACCTCAAAGTACAGAGTACCTCACTCTACTACCTCAAGGTACAAAGTACCTCACTGCACTACCTCAAAGTACAAAGTACCTCACTCTACTACCTCAAAGTACAAACTACCTCACCGCACCACCTCAAAGTACAAAGTTCCTCACTGCACTACCTGAAAGTGCAAATTACAAAGTACCTCACTCTACTACCTCAGACTACAAAGTACCTCACTGCACTACCTCAAAGTACAAAATACTGCACCGCACTACATCCAAGTACAACGTACCTCACCGCACTACCTCAAAGTACAAAGTACCTCACTGCACGACCTCAAAGTACCTCACTGCACTACCTCAAAGTACAAAGTACCTCACTCTACTACCTCAAATTACAAAGTTCCTCACTACACTACCTCAAAGTACAAAGTTCCTCACTCTACTGCCTCAAAGTACAAAGTACCTCACTCTACTACCTCAAACTACAGAAGTTTCTCACCGCACTACCTCCAAGTGCAAAGTACCTCACTGCACTACGTCAAAGTACAAAGTACCTCACTCTACTTCCTCACAGTACAAAGTACCTCACTCTACTACCTCAAAGTACAAAGTTCCTCACCGCACGACTTCAAAGTACAAAGTACCTCATTACACTACCTCAAAGTACAAAGTACCTCACCGCACTACCTCAAAGTACAAAGCACCTCACTGCACTACCTCAAAGTACAGAGTACATCACTCTACTAACTCAAAGTACAAAGTACCTCACCGCACTACCTGAAAGTACAAAGTACCTCACTCTACTACCTCAAAGTACAAAGTTCCTCACTGCACTACCTCAAAGTACAAGGTACCTCACTGCCCTACCTCAAAGTATAAAGTACCTCACTCTACTACCTCAAAGTACAAATTACCTCACCGCACTACCTCAAAGTACAAAGTACCTGACCGCACTGCCTCAAAGTACAAAGTACCTCACTGCACTACCTCAAAGTACAAAGTACCTCACCGCACCATCTCAAAGTACAAAGTTCCTCACTGCACTACCTCAAAGTACAAAGTTCCTCACCGCCCTACCTCAAAGTGCAAACTACCTCACTCTACTACCTCAAAGTACAAAGTTCCTCACCGCACTACATCAAAGTACAAAGTACCTCATTGCACTACCTCAAATTACAAAGTACCTCACTCTACTACCTCAAAGTACAAAGTTCCTCACTGCACGACCTCAAAGTACAAAGTTCCTCACCGCCCTACCTCAAAGTACAAAGTATCTCACTCTACTACCTCAAAGTACAAAGTACCTCACCGCACTACCTCAAAGTACAAAGTACCTCACTCTACAACATCAAAGTACAAAGTTCCTCACTGCACTACCTCAAAGTACAAAGTACCTCACTGCACTACCTCAAAGTACAAACTTACTCACTCTACTACCTCAAAGTACAAAGTACCTCACCGCACTACCTCAAAGTACAAAGTACCTCACTCTACTACCTCAAAGTACAAAGTACCTCACTGCACTAGCTCAAAGTACAAAGTACCTCACTCTATTACCTCAAAGTACAAAGTTCCTCACTGCACTACCTCAAAGTACAAAGTACCTCACTCTACTACCTCAAAGTACAAAGTACCTGACCGCACTGCCTCAAAGTACAAAGTACCTCACTCTACTACCTCAAGGTACAAAGTACCTCACTGCACTACCTCAAAGTACAAAGTACCTCACTCTACTACCTCAAAGTACAAACTACCTCACCGCACCACCTCAAAGTACAAAGTTCCTCACTGCACTACCTGAAAGTGCAAATTACAAAGTACCTCACTCTACTGCCTCAGACTACAAAGTACCTCACTGCACTACCTCAAAGTACAAAATACTGCACCGCACTACATCCAAGTACAAAGTACCTCACCGCACTACCTCAAAGTACAAAGTACCTCACTGCACGACCTCAAAGTACCTCACTGCACTACCTCAAAGTACAAAGTTCCTCACTGCACTACCTCAAATTACATAGTTCCTCACCGCCCTACCTCAAAGTACAAAGTACCTCACTCTACTACCTCAAAGTACAAAGTAGCTCACCGCTCTACCTCAAACTACAAAGTACCTCACTGCACTACCTCAAGGTACAAAGTTCCTCACTGCCCGACCTCAAAGTACAAAGTTCCTCACCGCCCTACCTCTAAGTACAAAGTACCTCACTCTACTACCTCAAAGTACGAAGTAACTCACCGCACTACCTGAAAGTACAAAGTACCTCACTCTACTACCTCAAAGTACAAAGTTCCTCACTGCACTACCTCAAAGTACAAGGTACCTCACTGCACTACCTCAAAGTATAAAGTACCTCACTCTACTACCTCAAAGTACAAATTACCTCACCGCACTACCTCAAAGTACAAAGTACCTCACTCTACTACCTCAAATTACAACGTTCCTCACTACACTACCTCAAAGTACAAAGTTCCTCACTCTACTGCCTCAAAGTACAAAGTACCTCACTCTACTACCTCAAACTACAGAAGTTTCTCACCGCACTACCTCCAAGTGCAAAGTACCTCACTGCACTACGTCAAAGTACAAAGTACCTCACTCTACTTCCTCACAGTACAAAGTACCTCACTCTACTACCTCAAAGTACAAAGTTCCTCACCGCACGACTTCAAAGTACAAAGTACCTCATTACACTACCTCAAAGTACAAAGTACCTCACCGCACTACCTCAAAGTACAAAGCACCTCACTGCACTACCTCAAAGTACAGAGTACATCACTCTACTAACTCAAAGTACAAAGTACCTCACCGCACTACCTCAAAGTACAAAGTTCCTCAGTGCACGACCTCAAAGTACAAAGTTCCTCACCGCCCTACCTCAAAGTACAAAGTACCTCACTCTATTACCTCAAAGTACAAAGTACCTCACCGCACTACCTCAAAGTACAAAGTACCTCACTCTACTACCTCAAAGTACAAAGTTCCTCACTGCACTACCTCAAAGTACAAAGTACCTCACTGCACTACCTCAAAGTACAAACTACCTCACTCTACTACCTCAAAGTACAAAGTACCTCACCGCACTACCTCAAAGTACAAAGTACCTCACTCTAATACCTCAAAGTACAAAGTACCTCACTGCACTACCTAAAAGTACAAAGTTCCTCACTGCACTACCTCAAAGTACAAAGTACCTCACTCTACTTCCTCAAAGTACAAAGTACTTCACTCTACTACCTCAAAGTACAAAGTTCCTCACCGCACTACTTCAAAGTACAAAGTACCTCATTGCACTACCTCAAAGTACAAAGCACCTCACTGCACTACCTCAAAGTACAAAGTACATCACTCTACTATCTCAAAGTACAAAGTACCTCACCGCACTACCTCAAGGTACAAAGTTCCTCACTGTACGACCTCAAAGTACAAAGTTCCTCACCGCCCTACCTCTAGGTACAAAGTACCTCACTCTACTACCTCAAAGTACGAAGTACCTCACCGTACTACCTCAAAGTACAAAGTACCTCACTCTACTACCTCAAAGTACAAAGTTCCTCACTGCACTACCTCAAAGTACAAGGTACCTCACTGCACTACCTCAAAGTATAAAGTACCTCACTCTACTACCTCAAAGTACAAATTACCTCACCGCACTACCTCAAAGTACAAAGTACCTCACTCTACTACCTCAAATTACAAAGTTCCTCACTACACTTCCTCAAAGTACAAAGTTCCTCACTCTACTGCCTCAAAGTACAAAGTACCTCACTCTACTACCTCAAACTACAGAAGTTTCTCACCGCACTACCTCAAAGTGCAAAGAATCTCAATGCACTACGTCAAAGTACAAAGTACCTCACTCTACTTCCTCAAAGTACAAAGTACCTCACTCTACTACCTCAAAGTACAAAGTTCCTCACCGCATGACTTCAAAGTACAAAGTACCTCATTACACTACCTCAAAGTACAAAGTACCTCACCGCACTAACTCAAAGTACAAAGCACCTCACTGCACTACCTCAAAATACAGAGTACATCACTCTACAAACTCAAAGTACAAAGTACCTCACCGCACTACCTCAAAGTACAAAGTTCCTCACTGCACGACCTCAAAGTACAAAGTTCCTCACCGCCCTACCTCAAAGTACAAAGTACCTCACTCTATTACCTCAAAGTACAAAGTACCTCACCGCACTACCTCAAAGTACAAAGTACCTCACTCTACTACCTCAAAGTACAAAGTTCCTCACTGCACTACCTCAAAGTACAAAGTACCTCACTGCACTACCTCAAAGTACAAACTACCTCACTCTACTACCTCAAAGTACAAAGTACCTCACCGCACTACCTCAAAGTACAAAGTACCTCACTCTACTACCTCAAAGTACGAAGTACCTCACTGCACTACCTCAAAGTACAAAGTACCTCACTCTACTTCCTCAAAGTACAAAGTACTTCACTCTACTACCTCAAAGTACAAAGTTCCTCACCGCACTACTTCAAAGTACAAAGTACCTCATTGCACTACCTCAAAGTACAAAGTACGTCACCGCACTACCTCAAAGTACAAAGTACCTCACTCTGCTTCCTCAAAGTACAAAGTACTTCACTCTACTACCTCAAAGTACAAAGTTCCTCACCGCACTACTTCAAAGTACAAAGTACCTCATTGCACTACCTCAAAGTACAAAGTACCTCACCGCACTACCTCAAAGTACAAAGCACCTCACTGCACTACCTCAAAGTACAAAGTACATCACTCTACTATCTCAAAGTACAAAGTACCTCACCGCACTACCTCAAAGTACAAAGTTCCTCACTGCACTACCTCAAAGTACAAAGTACCTCACCGCACCACCTCAAAGTACAAAGTTCCTCACTGCACTACCTCAAAGTACAAATTACAAAGTACCTCACTCTACTACCTCAGACTACAAAGTAGCTCACTACACTACCTCAAAGTACAAAGTACTGCACCGCACTACCTCAAAGTACAAAGTACCTCACCGCACTACCTCAAAGTACAAAGAACCTCACTGCACTACCTCAAAGTACAAAGTACATCACTCTACTACCTCAAAGTACAAAGTAGCTCACCGCTCTACCTCAAAGTACAAAGTACCTCACTGCACTACCTCAAAGTACAAAGTACCTCACCGCACCATCTCAAAGTACAAAGTTCCTCACTGCACTACCTCAAAGTACAAAGTTCCTCACCGCCCTACCTCAAAGTGCAAACTACCTCACTCTACTACCTCAAAGTACAAAGTTCCTCACCGCACTACTTCAAAGTACAAAGTACCTCATTGCACTACCTCAAATTACAAAGTACCTCACTCTACTACCTCAAAGTACAAAGTTCCTCACTGCACGACCTCAAAGTACAAAGTTCCTCACCGCCCTACCTCAAAGTACAAAGTATCTCACTCTACTACCTCAAAGTACAAAGTACCTCACCGCACTACCTCAAAGTACAAAGTACCTCACTCTACAACATCAAAGTACAAAGTTCCTCACTGCACTACCTCAAAGTACAAAGTACCTCACTGCACTACCTCAAAGTACAAACTTACTCACTCTACTACCTCAAAGTACAAAGTACCTCACCGCACTACCTCAAAGTCCAAAGTACCTCACTGCACTAGCTCAAAGTACAAAGTACCTCACTCTACTACCTCAAAGTACAAAGTTCCTCACTGCACTACCTCAAAGTACAAAGTACCTCACTCTACTACCTCAAAGTACAAAGTACCTGACCGCACTGCCTCAAAGTACAAAGTACCTCACTCTACTACCTCAAGGTACAAAGTACCTCACTGCACTACCTCAACGTACAAAGTACCTCACTCTACTACCTCAAAGTACAAACTACCTCACCGCACCACCTCAAAGTACAAAGTTCCTCACTGCACTACCTGAAAGTGCAAATTACAAAGTACCTCACTCTACTACCTCAGACTACAAAGTACCTCACTGCACTACCTCAAAGTACAAAATACTGCACCGCACTACATCCAAGTACAAAGTACCTCACCGCACTACCTCAAAGTACAAAGTACCTCACTGCACGACCTCAAAGTACCTCACTGCACTACCTCAAAGTACAAAGTTCCTCACTGCACTACCTCAAATTACATAGTTCCTCACCGCCCTACCTCAAAGTACAAAGTACCTCACTCTACTACCTCAAAGTACAAAGTAGCTCACCGCTCTACCTCAAACTACAAAGTACCTCACTGCACTACCTCAAGGTACAAAGTTCCTCACCGCACTACCTCAAAGTACAAAGCACCTCACTGCACTACCTCGAAGTACAAAGTACATCACTCTACTATCTCAAAGTACAAAGTACCTCACCGCACTACCTCAAAGTACAAAGTTCCTCACTGCACTACCTCAAAGTACAAAGTACCTCACCGCACCACCTCAAAGTACAAAGTTCCTCACTGCACTACCTCAAAGTACAAATTACAAAGTACCTCACTCTACTACCTCAGACTACAAAGTAGCTCACTACACTACCTCAAAGTACAAAGTACTGCACCGCACTACCTCAAAGTACAAAGTACCTCACCGCACTACCTCAAAGTACAAAGAACCTCACTGCACTACCTCAAAGTACAAAGTACATCACTCTACTACCTCAAAGTACAAAGTAGCTCACCGCTCTACCTCAAAGTACAAAGTACCTCACTGCACTACCTCAAAGTACAAAGTACCTCACCGCACCATCTCAAAGTACAAAGTTCCTCACTGCACTACCTCAAAGTACAAAGTTCCTCACCGCCCTACCTCAAAGTGCAAACTACCTCACTCTACTACCTCAAAGTACAAAGTTCCTCACCGCACTACTTCAAAGTACAAAGTACCTCATTGCACTACCTCAAATTACAAAGTACCTCACTCTACTACCTCAAAGTACAAAGTTCCTCACTGCACGACCTCAAAGTACAAAGTTCCTCACCGCCCTACCTCAAAGTACAAAGTATCTCACTCTACTACCTCAAAGTACAAAGTACCTCACCGCACTACCTCAAAGTACAAAGTACCTCACTCTACAACATCAAAGTACAAAGTTCCTCACTGCACTACCTCAAAGTACAAAGTACATCACTGCACTACCTCAAAGTACAAACTTACTCACTCTACTACCTCAAAGTACAAAGTACCTCACCGCACTACCTCAAAGTACAAAGTACCTCACTCTACTACCTCAAAGTACAAAGTACCTCACTGCACTAGCTCAAAGTACAAAGTACCTCACTCTACTACCTCAAAGTACAAAGTTCCTCACTGCACTACCTCAAAGTACAAAGTACCTCACTCTACTACCTCAAAGTACAAAGTACCTGACCGCACTGCCTCAAAGTACAAAGTACCTCACTCTACTACCTCAAGGTACAAAGTACCTCACTGCACTACCTCAAAGTACAAAGTACCTCACTCTGCTACCTCAAAGTACAAACTACCTCACCGCACCACCTCAAAGTACAAAGTTCCTCACTGCACTACCTGAAAGTGCAAATTACAAAGTACCTCACTCTACTACCTCAGACTACAAAGTACCTCACTGCACTACCTCAAAGTACAAAATACTGCGCCGCACTACATCCAAGTACAAAGTACCTCACCGCACTACCTCAAAGTACAAAGTACCTCACTGCACGACCTCAAAGTACCTCACTGCACTACCTCAAAGTACAAAGTTCCTCACCGCCCTACCTCAAAGTACAAAGTACCTCACTCTACTACCTCAAAGTACAAAGTAGCTCACCGCTCTACCTCAAACTACAAAGTACCTCACTGCACTACCTCAAGGTACAAAGTTCCTCACTGCCCGACCTCAAAGTACAAAGTTCCTCACCGCCCTACCTCTAAGTACAAAGTACCTCACTCTACTACCTCAAAGTACGAAGTAACTCACCGCACTACCTCAAAGTACAAGAGTACCTCACTCTACTACCTCAAAGTACAAAGTTCCTCACTGCACTACCTCAAAGTACAAGGTACCTCACTGCACTACCTCAAAGTATAAAGTACCTCACTCTACTACCTCAAAGTACAAATTACCTCACCGCCACTACCTGAAAGTACAAAGTACCTCACTCTACTATCTCAAATTACAAAGTTCCTCACTACACTACCTCAAAGTACATAGTTCCTCACACTATCTGCCTCAAAGTACAAAGTACCCTCACTC
The DNA here is from genome assembly GCF_030028105.1 of Mobula birostris. NCBI lineage: Eukaryota > Metazoa > Chordata > Chondrichthyes > Myliobatiformes > Myliobatidae > Mobula > Mobula birostris. The sequence continues at coordinate 19,500 of NW_027274749.1, forward strand.
CTACTACCTCATAACTACAGAAGTTTCTCACCGCACTACCTCCAAGTGCAAAGTACCTCACTGACACTACGTCAAGTACAAAGTACCTCACATCTACTTCCCTCACAGTACAAAGTACCTCACTCTACTACCTCAAAGTACAAAGTTCCTCACCGCACGACTTCAAAGTACAAAGTACCTCATTACACTACCTCAAAGTACAAAGTACCTCACCGCACTACCTCAAAGTACAAAGCACCTCACTGCACTACCTCAAGTACAGAGTACATCACTCTACTAACTCAAAGTACAAAGTACCTCACCGCACTACCTCAAAGTACAAAGTACCTCACTCTACTACCTCAAAGTCCAAAGTACCTCACTGCACTAGTCTCAAAGTACAAAGTACCTCACTCTACTACCTCAAAGTACAAAGTTCCTCACTGCACTACCTCAAAGTACAAAGTACCTCACATCCACTACCTCAAAGTACAAAGTACCTGACCGCACTGCCTCAAAGTACAAAGTACCTCACTCTACTACCTCAAGGTACAAAGTACCTCACGTGCACTACCTCAAAGTACAAAGTACCTCACTCTACTACCTCAAAGTATAAACTACCTCACCGCACCACCTCAAAGCACAAAGTTCCTCACTGCACTACCTGAAAGTGCAAATTACAAAGTACCTCACTCTACTACCTCAGACTACAAAGTACCTCACTGCACTACCTCAAAGTACAAAATACTGCACCGCACTACATCCAGTACAAAGTACCTCACCGCACTACTTCAAAGTACAAAGTACCTCACTGCACGACCTCAAAGTACCTCACTGCACTACCTCAAAGTACAAAGTTCCTCACTGCACTACCTCAAATTACATAGTTCCTCACCGCCCTACCTCAAAGTACAAAGTACCTCACTCTACTACCTCAAAGTACAAAGTAGCTCACCGCTCTACCTCAAACTACAAAGTACCTCACTGCACTACCTCAAGGTACAAAGTTCCTCACCGCACTACCTCAAAGTACAAAGCACCTCACTGCACTACCTCAAAGTACAAAAGTACATCACTCTACTATCTCAAAGTACAAAGTACCTCACCGCACTACCTCAAAGTACAAAGATCCTCACTGCACTACCTCAAAGTACAAAGTACCCTCACCGCACCACCTCAAAGTACAAAGTTCCTCACTGCACTACCTCAAAGTACAAATTACAAAGTACCTCACTCTACTACCTCAGACTACAAAGTAGCTCACTACACTACCTCAAAGTACAAAAGTACTGCAACCGCACTACCTCAAAGTACAAAGTACCTCACCGCACTACCTCAAAGTACAAAGAACCTCACTGCACTACCTCAAAGTACAAAGTACATCACTCTACTACTCAAAGTACAAAGTAGCTCACCGCTCTACCTCAAAGTACAAAGTACCTCACTGCACTACCTCAAAGTACAAAGTACCTCACCGCACCATCTCAAAGTACAAAGTTCCTCACTGCACTACCTCAAAGTACAAAGTTCCTCACCGCCCTACCTCAAAGTGCAAACTACCTCACTCTACTACCTCAAAGTACAAAGTTCCTCACCGCACTACTGCAAAGTACAAAGTACCTCATGGCACTACCTCAAATTACAAAGTACCTCACTCTACTACCTCAAAGTACAAAGTTCCTCTCTGTACGACCTCAAAGTACAAAGTTCCTCACCGCACCTACCTCCAAAGTACAAAGTATCTCACTCTACTACCTCAAAGTACAAAGTACCTCACCGCACTACCTCAAAGTACCAAAGTACCTCACTCTACAACATCAAAGTACAAAGTTCCTCACTGCACTACCTCAAAGTACAAAGTACCTCACTGCACTACCTCAAAGTACAAACTTACTCACTCTACTACCTCAAAGTACAAAGTACCTCACCGCACTACCTCAAAGTACAAAGTACCTCACTCTACTACCTCAAAGTACAAAGTACCTCACTGCACTAGCTCAAAGTACAAAGTACCTCACTCTACTACCTCAAAGTACAAAGTTCCTCACTGCACTACCTCAAAGTACAAAGTACCTCACTCTACTACCTCAAAGTACAAAGTACCTGACCGCACTGCCTCAAAGTACAAAGTACCTCACTCTACTACCTGAAGGTACAAAGTACCTCACTGCACTACCTCAAAGTACAAAGTTACCTCCACTCTACTACCTCAAAGTACAAACTACCTCACCGCACTACCTCAAAGTACAAAGTACCTCACTCTACTACCTCAAATTACAAAGTTTCCTCACTACACTACCTCAAAGTACAAAGTTCCTCACTCTACTGCTCAAAGTACCAAGTACCTCACTCTACTACCTCAAACTACAGAAGTTTCTCACCGCACTACCTCCAAGTGCAAAGTACCTCACTGCACTACGTCAAAGTACAAAGTACCTCACTCTACTTCCTCACAGTACAAAGTACCTCACTCTACTACCTCAAAGTACACAAAGTTTCCTCACCGCACGACTTCAAAGTACAAAGTACCTCATTACACTACCTCAAAGTACAAAGTACCTCACCGCACTACCTCAAAGTACAAAGCACCTCACTGCACTACCTCAAAGTACAGAGTACATCACTCTACTAACTCAAAGTACAAAGTACCTCACCGCACTACCTCAAAGTACAAACAAAGTACAAAGTTCCTCAGTGCACGACCTCAAAGTACAAAGTTCCTCACCGCCCTACCTCAAAGTACAAAGTACCTCACTCTATTACCTCAAAGTACAAAGTACCTCACCGCACTACCTCAAAGTACAAAGTACCTCACTCTACTACCTCAAAGTACAAAGTTCCTCACTGCACTACCTCAAAGTACAAAGTACCTCACTGCACTACCTCAAAGTACAAACTACCTCACTCTACTACCTCAAAGTACAAAGTACCTCACTCTAATACCTCAAAGTACAAAGTACCTCACTGCACTACCTAAAAGTACAAAGTTCCTCACTGCACTACCTCAAAGTACAAAGTACCTCACTCTACTTCCTCAAAGTACAAAGTACTTCACTCTACTACCTCAAAGTACAAAGTTCCTCACCGCACTACTTCAAAGTACAAAGTACCTCATTGCACTACCTCAAAGTACAAAGCACCTCACTGCACTACCTCAAAGTACAAAGTACATCACTCTACTATCTCAAAGTACAAAGTACCTCACCGCACTACCTCAAAGTACAAAGTTCCTCACTGCACTACCTCAAAGTACAAAGTACCTCACCGCACCACCTCAAAGTACAAAGTTCCTCACTGCACTACCTCAAAGTACAAATTACAAAGTACCTCACTCTACTACCTCAGACTACAAAGTAGCTCACTACACTACCTCAAAGTACAAAGTACCTCACTGCACTACCTCAAGGTACAAAGTTCCTCACTGTACGACCTCAAAGTACAAAGTTCCTCACCGCCCTACCTCTAAGTACAAAGTACCTCACTCTACTACCTCAAAGTACGAAGTACCTCACCGTACTACCTCAAAGTACAAAGTACCTCACTCTACTACCTCAAAGTACAAAGTTCCTCACTGCACTACCTCAAAGTACAAGGTACCTCACTGCACTACCTCAAAGTATAAAGTACCTCACTCTACTACCTCAAAGTACAAATTACCTCACCGCACTACCTCAAAGTACAAAGTACCTCACTCTACTAACTCAAATTACAAAGTTCCTCACTACACTTCCTCAAACTACAAAGTTCCTCACTCTACTGCCTCAAAGTACAAAGTACCTCACTCTACTACCTCAAACTACAGAAGTTTCTCACCGCACTACCTCAAAGTGCAAAGAATCTCAATGCACTACGTCAAAGTACAAAGTACCTCACTCTACTTCCTCAAAGTACAAAGTACCTCACTCTACTACCTCAAAGTACAAAGTTCCTCACCGCATGACTTCAAAGTACAAAGTACCTCATTACACTACCTCAAAGTACAAAGTACCTCACCGCACTAACTCAAAGTACAAAGCACCTCACTGCACTACCTCAAAATACAGAGTACATCACTCTACAAACTCAAAGTAGAAAGTACCTCACCGCACTACCTCAAAGTACAAAGTTCCTCACTGCACGACCTCAAAGTACAAATTTCCTCACCGCCCTACCTCAAAGTACAAAGTACCTCACTCTATTACCTCAAAGTACAAAGTACCTCACCGCACTACCTCAAAGTACAAAGTACCTCACTCTACTACCTCAAAGTACAAAGTTCCTCACTGCACTACCTCAAAGTACAAAGTACCTCACTGCACTACCTCAAAGTACAAACTACCTCACTCTGCTACCTCAAAGTACAAAGTACCTCACCGCACTACCTCAAAGTACAAAGTACCTCACTCTACTACCTCAAAGTACGAAGTACCTCACTGCACTACCTCAAAGTACAAAGTACCTCACTCTACTTCCTCAAAGTACAAAGTACTTCACTCTACTACCTCAAAGTACAAAGTTCCTCACCGCACTACTTCAAAGTACAAAGTACCTCATTGCACTACCTCAAAGTACAAAGTACGTCACCGCACTACCTCAAAGTACAAAGTACCTCACTCTACTTCCTCAAAGTACATAGTACTTCACTCTACTACCTCAAAGTACAAAGTTCCTCACCGCACTACTTCAAAGTACAAAGTACCTCATTGCACTACCTCAAAGTACAAAGTACCTCACCGCACTACCTCAAAGTACAAAGCACCTCACTGCACTACCTCAAAGTACAAAGTACATCACTCTACTATCTCAAAGTACAAAGTACCTCACCGCACTACCTCAAAGTACAAAGTTCCTCACTGCACTACCTCAAAGTACAAAGTACCTCACCGCACCACCTCAAAGTACAAAGTTCCTCACTGCACTACCTCAAAGTACAAATTACAAAGTACCTCACTCTACTACCTCAGACTACAAAGTAGCTCACTACACTACCTCAAAGTACAAAGTACTGCACCGCACTACCTCAAAGTACAAAGTACCTCACCGCACTACCTCAAAGTACAAAGAACCTCACTGCACTACCTCAAAGTACAAAGTACATCACTCTACTACCTCAAAGTACAAAGTAGCTCACCGCTCTACCTCAAAGTACAAAGTACCTCACTGCACTACGTCAAAGTACAAAGTACCTCACCGCACCATCTCAAAGTACAAAGTTCCTCACTGCACTACCTCAAAGTACAAAGTTCCTCACCGCCCTACCTCAAAGTGCAAACTACCTCACTCTACTACCTCAAAGTACAAAGTTCCTCACCGCACTACTTCAAAGTACAAAGTACCTCATTGCACTACCTCAAATTACAAAGTACCTCACTCTACTACCTCAAAGTACAAAGTTCCTCACTGCACGACCTCAAAGTACAAAGTTCCTCACCGCCCTACCTCAAAGTACAAAGTATCTCACTCTACTACCTCAAAGTACAAAGTACCTCACCGCACTACCTCAAAGTACAAAGTACCTCACTCTACAACATCAAAGTACAAAGTTCCTCACTGCACTACCTCAAAGTACAAAGTACCTCACTGCACTACCTCAAACTACAAACTTACTCACTCTACTACCTCAAAGTACAAAGTACCTCACCGCACTACCTCAAAGTACAAAGTACCTCACTCTACTACCTCAAAGTCCAAAGTACCTCACTGCACTAGCTCAAAGTACAAAGTACCTCACTCTACTACCTCAAAGTACAAAGTTCCTCACTGCACTACCTCAAAGTACAAAGTACCTCACTCTACTACCTCAAAGTACAAAGTACCTGACCGCACTGCCTCAAAGTACAAAGTACCTCACTCTACTACCTCAAGGTACAAAGTACCTCACTGCACTACCTCAAAGTACAAAGTACCTCACTCTACTACCTCAAAGTACAAACTACCTCACCGCACCACCTCAAAGTACAAAGTTCCTCACTGCACTACCTGAAAGTGCAAATTACAAAGTACCTCACTCTACTACCTCAGACTACAAAGTACCTCACTGCACTACCTCAAAGTACAAAATACTGCACCGCACTACATCCAAGTACAAAGTAGCTCACCGCACTACCTCAAAGTACAAAGTACCTCACTGCACGACCTCAAAGTACCTCACTGCACTACCTCAAAGTACAAAGTTCCTCACTGCACTACCTCAAATTACATAGTTCCTCACCGCCCTACCTCAAAGTACAAAGTACCTCACTCTACTACCTCAAAGTACAAAGTAGCTCACCGCTCTACCTCAAACTACAAAGTACCTCACTGCACTACCTCAAGGTACAAAGTTCCTCACCGCACTACCTCAAAGTACAAAGCACCTCACTGCACTACCTCAAAGTACAAAGTACATCACTCTACTATCTCAAAGTACAAAGTACCTCACCGCACTACCTCAAAGTACAAAGTTCCTCACTGCACTACCTCAAAGTACAAAGTACCTCACCGCACCACCTCAAAGTACAAAGTTCCTCACTGCACTACCTCAAAGTACAAATTACAAAGTACCTCACTCTACTACCTCAGACTACAAAGTAGCTCACTACACTACCTCAAAGTACAAAGTACTGCACCGCACTACCTCAAAGTACAAAGTACCTCACCGCACTACCTCAAAGTACAAAGAACCTCACTGCACTACCTCAAAGTACAAAGTACATCACTCTACTACCTCAAAGTACAAAGTAGCTCACCGCTCTACCTCAAAGTACAAAGTACCTCACTGCACTACCTCAAAGTACAAAGTACCTCACCGCACCATCTCAAAGTACAAAGTTCCTCACTGCACTACCTCAAAGTACAAAGTTCCTCACCGCCCTACCTCAAAGTGCAAACTACCTCACTCTACTACCTCAAAGTACAAAGTTCCTCACCGCACTACTTCAAAGTACAAAGTACCTCATTGCACTACCTCAAATTACAAAGTACCTCACTCTACTACCTCAAAGTACAAAGTTCCTCACTGCACGACCTCAAAGTACAAAGTTCCTCACCGCCCTACCTCAAAGTACAAAGTATCTCACTCTACTACCTCAAAGTACAAAGTACCTCACCGCACTACCTCAAAGTACAAAGTACCTCACTCTACAACATCAAAGTACAAAGTTCCTCACTGCACTACCTCAAAGTACAAAGTACATCACTGCACTACCTCAAAGTACAAACTTACTCACTCTACTACCTCAAAGTACAAAGTACCTCACCGCACTACCTCAAAGTACAAAGTACCTCACTCTACTACCTCAAAGTACAAAGTACCTCACTGCACTAGCTCAAAGTACAAAGTACCTCACTCTACTACCTCAAAGTACAAAGTTCCTCACTGCACTACCTCAAAGTACAAAGTACCTCACTCTACTACCTCAAAGTACAAAGTACCTGACCGCACTGCCTCAAAGTACAAAGTACCTCACTCTACTACCTCAAGGTACAAAGTACCTCACTGCACTACCTCAAAGTACAAAGTACCTCACTCTGCTACCTCAAAGTACAAACTACCTCACCGCACCACCTCAAAGTACAAAGTTCCTCACTGCACTACCTGAAAGTGCAAATTACAAAGTACCTCACTCTACTACCTCAGACTACAAAGTACCTCACTGCACTACCTCAAAGTACAAAATACTGCGCCGCACTACATCCAAGTACAAAGTACCTCACCGCACTACCTCAAAGTACAAAGTACCTCACTGCACGACCTCAAAGTACCTCACTGCACTACCTCAAAGTACAAAGTTCCTCACTGCACTACCTCAAATTACATAGTTCCTCACCGCCCTACCTCAAAGTACAAAGTACCTCACTCTACTACCTCAAAGTACAAAGTAGCTCACCGCTCTACCTCAAACTACAAAGTACCTCACTGCACTACCTCAAGGTACAAAGTTCCTCACTGCCCGACCTCAAAGTACAAAGTTCCTCACCGCCCTACCTCTAAGTACAAAGTACCTCACTCTACTACCTCAAAGTACGAAGTAACTCACCGCACTACCTCAAAGTACAAAGTACCTCACTCTACTACCTCAAAGTACAAAGTTCCTCACTGCACTACCTCAAAGTACAAGGTACCTCACTGCACTACCTCAAAGTATAAAGTACCTCACTCTACTACCTCAAAGTACAAATTACCTCACCGCACTACCTCAAAGTACAAAGTACCTCACTCTACTACCTCAAATTACAAAGTTCCTCACTACACTACCTCAAAGTACAAAGTTCCTCACTCTACTGCCTCAAAGTACAAAGTACCTCACTCTACTACCTCAAAGTACAAAGTACCTCACCGCACTACCTCCAAGTGCAAAGTACCTCACTGCACTACGTCAAAGTGCAAAGTACCTCACTCTACTTCCTCACAGTACAAAGTACCTCACTCTACTACCTCAAAGTACAAAGTTCCTCACCGCACGACTTCAAAGTACAAAGTACCTCATTACACTACCTCAAAGTACAAAGTACCTCACCGCACTACCTCAAAGTACAAAGCACCTCACTGCACTACCTCAAAGTACAGAGTACATCACTCTACTAACTCAAAGTACAAAGTACCTCACCGCACTACCTCAAAGTACAAAGTACCTCACTCTACTACCTCAAAGTACAAAGTACCTCACTGCACTAGCTCAAAGTACAAAGTACCTCACTCTACTACCTCAAAGTACAAAGTTCCTCACTGCACTACCTCAAAGTACAAAGTACCTCACTCTACTACCTCAAAGTACAAAGTACCTGACCGCACTGCCTCAAAGTACAAAGTACCTCACTCTACTACCTCAAGGTACAAAGTACCTCACCGCACCACCTCAAAGTACAAAGTTCCTCACTGCACTACCTGAAAGTGCAAATTACAAAGTACCTCACTCTACTACCTCAGACTACAAAGTACCTCACTGCACTACCTCAAAGTACAAAATACTGCACCGCACTACATCCAAGTACAAAGTACCTCACCGCACTACTTCAAAGTACAAAGTACCTCACTGCACGACCTCAAAGTACCTCACTGCACTACCTCAAAGTACAAAGTTCCTCACTGCACTACCTCAAATTACATAGTTCCTCACCGCCCTACCTCAAAGTACAAAGTACCTCACTCTACTACCTCAAAGTGCAAAGTAGCTCACCGCTCTACCTCAAACTACAAAGTACCTCACTGCACTACCTCAAGGTACAAAGTTCCTCACCGCACTACCTCAAAGTACAAAGCACCTCACTGCACTACCTCAAAGTACAAAGTACATCACTCTACTATCTCAAAGTACAAAGTACCTCACCGCACTACCTCAAAGTACAAAGTTCCTCACTGCACTACCTCAAAGTACAAAGTACCTCACCGCACCACCTCAAAGTACAAAGTTCCTCACTGCACTACCTCAAAGTACAAATTACAAAGTACCTCACTCTACTACCTCAGACTACAAAGTAGCTCACTACACTACCTCAAAGTACAAAGTACTGCACCGCACTACCTCAAAGTACAAAGTACCTCACCGCACTACCTCAAAGTACAAAGAACCTCACTGCACTACCTCAAAGTACAAAGTACATCACTCTACTACCTCAAAGTACAAAGTAGCTCACCGCTCTACCTCAAAGTACAAAGTACCTCACTGCACTACCTCAAAGTACAAAGTACCTCACCGCACCATCTCAAAGTACAAAGTTCCTCACTGCACTACCTCAAAGTACAAAGTTCCTCACCGCCCTACCTCAAAGTGCAAACTACCTCACTCTACTACCTCAAAGTACAAAGTTCCTCACCGCACTACTGCAAAGTACAAAGTACCTCATTGCACTACCTCAAATTACAAAGTACCTCACTCTACTACCTCAAAGTACAAAGTTCCTCACTGCACGACCTCAAAGTACAAAGTTCCTCACCGCCCTACCTCAAAGTACAAAGTATCTCACTCTACTACCTCAAAGTACAAAGTACCTCACCGCACTACCTCAAAGTACAAAGTACCTCACTCTACAACATCAAAGTACAAAGTTCCTCACTGCACTACCTCAAAGTACAAAGTACCTCACTGCACTACCTCAAAGTACAAACTTACTCACTCTACTACCTCAAAGTACAAAGTACCTCACCGCACTACCTCAAAGTACAAAGTACCTCACTCTACTACCTCAAAGTACAAAGTACCTCACTGCACTAGCTCAAAGTACAAAGTACCTCACTCTACTACCTCAAAGTACAAAGTTCCTCACTGCACTACCTCAAAGTACAAAGTACCTCACTCTACTACCTCAAAGTACAAAGTACCTGACCGCACTGCCTCAAAGTACAAAGTACCTCACTCTACTACCTCAAGGTACAAAGTACCTCACTGCACTACCTCAAAGTACAAAGTACCTCACTCTACTACCTCAAAGTACAAACTACCTCACCGCACCACCTCAAAGTACAAAGTTCCTCACTGCACTACCTGAAAGTGCAAATTACAAAGTACCTCACTCTACTACCTCAGACTACAAAGTACCTCACTGCACTACCTCAAAGTACAAAGTACCTCACTGCACGACCTCAAAGTACCTCACTGCACTACCTCAAAGTACAAAGTTCCTCACTGCTCTACCTCAAATTACATAGTTCCTCACCGCCCTACCTCAAAGTACAAAGTACCTCACTCTACTACCTCAAAGTACAATGTAGCTCACCGCTCTACCTCAAACTACAAAGTACCTCACTGCACGACCTCAAAGTACCTCACTGCACTACCTCAAAGTACAAAGTACCTCACTCTACTACCTCAAAGTACGAAGTAACTCACCGCACTACCTCAAAGTACAAAGTACCTCACTCTACTACCTCAAAGTACAAAGTTCCTCACTGCACTACCTCAAAGTACAAGGTTCCTCACTGCACTACCTCAAAGTATAAAGTACCTCACTCTACTACCTCAAAGTACAAATTACCTCACCGCACTACCTCAAAGTACAAAGTACCTCACTCTACTACCTCAAATTACAAAGTTCCTCACTACACTACCTCAAAGTACAAAGTTCCTCACTCTACTGCCACAAAGTACAAAGTACCTCACTCTACTACCTCAAACTACAGAAGTTTCTCACCGCACTACCTCCAAGTGCAAAGTACCTCACTGCACTACGTCAAAGTACAAAGTACCTCACTCTACTTCCTCACAGTACAAAGTACCTCACTCTACTACCTCAAAGTACAAAGTTCCTCACCGCACGACTTCAAAGTACAAAGTACCTCATTACACTACCTCAAAGTACAAAGTACCTCACCGCACTACCTCAAAGTACAAAGCACCTCACTGCACTACCTCAAAGTACAGAGTACATCACTCTACTAACTCAAAGTACAAAGTACCTCACCGCACTACCTCAAAGTACAAAGTTCCTCACTGCACGACCTCAAAGTACAAAGTTCCTCACCGCCCTACCTCAAAGTACAAAGTACCTCACTCTATTACCTCAAAGTACAAAGTACCTCACCGCACTACCTCAAAGTACAAAGTACCTCACTCTCCTACCTCAAAGTACAAAGTTCCTCACTGCACTACCTCAAAGTACGAAGTACCTCACTGCACTACCTCAAAGTACAAACTACCTCACTCTACTACCTCAAAGTACAAAGTACCTCACCGCACTACCTCAAAGTACAAAGTACCTCACTCTAATACCTCAAAGTACAAAGTACCTCACTGCACTACCTAAAAGTACAAAGTTCCTCACTGCACTACCTCAAAGTACAAAGTACCTCACTCTACTTCCTCAAAGTACAAAGTACTTCACTCTACTACCTCAAAGTACAAAGTTCCTCACCGCTCTACTTCAAAGTACAAAGTACCTCATTGCACTACCTCAAAGTACAAAGCACCTCACTGCACTACCTCAAAGTACAAAGTACATCACTCTACTATCTCAAAGTACAAAGTACCTCACCGCACTACCTCAAAGTACAAAGTTCCTCACTGCACTACCTCAAAGTACAAAGTACCTCACCGCACCACCTCAAAGTACAAAGTTCCTCACTGCACTACCTCAAAGTACAAATTACAAAGTACCTCACTCTACTACCTCAGACTACAAAGTAGCTCACTACACTACCTCAAAGTACAAAGTACCTCACTGCACTACCTCAAGGTACAAAGTTCCTCACTGTACGACCTCAAAGTACAAAGTTCCTCACCGCCCTACCTCTAAATACAAAGTACCTCACTCTACTACCTCAAAGTACGAAGTACCTCACCGTACTACCTCAAAGTACAAAGTACCTCACTCTACTACCTCAAAGTACAAAGTTCCTCACTGCACTACCTCAAAGTACAATGTACCTCACTGCACTACCTCAAAGTATAAAGTACCTCACTCTACTACCTCAAAGTACAAATTACCTCACCGCACTACCTCAAAGTACAAAGTACCTCACTCTACTACCTCAAATTACAAAGTTCCTCACTACACTTCCTCAAAGTACAAAGTTCCTCACTCTACTGCCTCAAAGTACAAAGTACCTCACTCTACTACCTCAAACTACAGAAGTTTCTCACCGCACTACCTCAAAGTGCAAAGAATCTCAATGCACTACGTCAAAGTACAAAGTACCTCACTCTACTTCCTCAAAGTACAAAGTACCTCACTCTACTACCTCAAAGTACAAAGTTCCTCACCGCATGACTTCAAAGTACAAAGTACCTCATTACACTACCTCAAAGTACAAAGTACCTCACCGCACTAACTCAAAGTACAAAGCACCTCACTGCACTACCTCAAAGTACAGAGTACATCACTCTACAAACTCAAAGTACAAAGTACCTCACCGCACTACCTCAAAGTACAAAGTTCCTCACTGCACGACCTCAAAGTACAAAGTTCCTCACCGCCCTACCTCAAAGTACAAAGTACCTCACTCTATTACCTCAAAGTACAAAGTACCTCACTCTACTACCTCAAAGTACAAAGTTCCTCACTGCACTACCTCAAAGTACAAAGTACCTCACTGCACTACCTCAAAGTACAAACTACCTCACTCTACTACCTCAAAGTACAAAGTACCTCACCGCACTACCTCAAAGTACAAAGTACCTCACTCTACTACCTCAAAGTACAAAGCACCTCACTGCACTACCTCAAAGTACAAAGTACCTCACTCTACTTCCTCAAAATACAAAGTACTTCACTCTACTACCTCAAAGTACAAAGTTCCTCACCGCACTACTTCAAAGTACAAAGTACCTCATTGCACTACCTCAAAGTACAAAGTACGTCACCGCACTACCTCAAAGTACAAAGTACCTCACTCTACTTCCTCAAAGTACAAAGTAGTTCACTCTACTACCTCAAAGTACAAAGTTCCTCACCGCACTACTTCAAAGTACAAAGTACCTCATTGCACTACCTCAAAGTACAAAGTACCTCACCGCACTACCTCAAAGTACAAAGCACCTCACTGCACTACCTCAAAGTACAAAGTACATCACTCTACTATCTCAAAGTACAAAGTACCTCACCGCACTACCTCAAAGTACAAAGTTCCTCACTGCACTACCTCAAAGTACAAAGTACCTCACCGCACCACCTCAAAGTACAAAGTTCCTCACTGCACTACCTCAAAGTACAAATTACAAAGTACCTCACTCTACTACCTCAGACTACAAAGTAGCTCACTACACTACCTCAAAGTACAAAGTACTGCACCGCACTACCTCAAAGTACAAAGTACCTCACCGCACTACCTCAAAGTACAAAGAACCTCACTGCACTACCTCAAAGTACAAAGTACATCACTCTACTACCTCAAAGTACAAAGTAGCTCACCGCTCTACCTCAAAGTACAAAGTACCTCACTGCACTACCTCAAAGTACAAAGTACCTCACCGCACCATCTCAAAGTACAAAGTTCCTCACTGCACTACCTCAAAGTACAAAGTTCCTCACCGCCCTACCTCAAAGTGCAAACTACCTCACTCTACTACCTCAAAGTACAAAGTTCCTCACCGCACTACTTCAAAGTACAAAGTACCTCATTGCACTACCTCAAATTACAAAGTACCTCACTCTACTACCTCAAAGTACAAAGTTCCTCACTGCACGACCTCAAAGTACAAAGTTCCTCACCGCCCTACCTCAAAGTACAAAGTATCTCACTCTACTACCTCAAAGTACAAAGTACCTCACCGCACTACCTCAAAGTACAAAGTACCTCACTCTACAACATCAAAGTACAAAGTTCCTCACTGCACTACCTCAAAGTACAAAGTACCTCACTGCACTACCTCAAAGTACAAACTTACTCACTCTACTACCTCAAAGTACAAAGTACCTCACCGCACTACCTCAAAGTACAAAGTACCTCACTCTACTACCTCAAAGTACAAAGTACCTCACTGCACTAGCTCAAAGTACAAAGTACTTCACTCTACTACCTCAAAGTACAAACTACCTCACCGCACCACCTCAAAGTACAAAGTTCCTCACTGCACTACCTGAAAGTGCAAATTACAAAGTACCTCACTCTACTACCTCAGACTACAAAGTACCTCACTGCACTACCTCAAAGTACAAAATACTGCACCGCACTACATCCAAGTACAAAGTACCTCACCGCACTACCTCAAAGTACAAAGTACCTCACTGCACGACCTCAAAGTACCTCACTGCACTACCTCAAAGTACAAAGTTCCTCACTGCACTACCTCAAATTACATAGTTCCTCACCGCCCTACCCTCAAAGTACAAAGTACCTCACTCTACTACCTCAAAGTACCAAGTAGCTCACCGCTCTACCTCAAACTACAAAGTACCTCACTGCACTACCTCAAGGTACAAAGTTACTCACTGTCCGACCTCAAAGTACAAAGTTCCTCACCGCCCTACCTCTAAGTACAAAGTACCTCACTCTACTACCTCAAAGTACGAAGTAACTCACCGCACTACCTCAAAGTACAAAGTACCTCACTCTACTACCTCAAAGTACAAAGTTCCTCACTGCACTACCTCAAAGTACAAGGTACCTCACTGCACTACCTCAAAGTATAAAGTACCTCACTCTACTACCTCAAAGTACAAATTACCTCACCGCACTACCTCAAAGTACAAAGTACCTCACTCTACTACCTCAAATTACAAAGTTCCTCACTACACTACCTCAAAGTACAAAGTTCCTCACTCTACTGCCTCAAAGTACAAAGTACCTCACTCTACTACCTCAAACTACAGAAGTTTCTCACCGCACTACCTCCAAGTGCAAAGTACCTCACTGCACTACGTCAAAGTACAAAGTACCTCTCTCTACTTCCTCACAGTACAAAGTACCTCACTCTACTACCTCAAAGTACAAAGTTCCTCACCGCACGACTTCAAAGTACAAAGTACCTCATTACACTACCTCAAAGTACAAAGTACCTCACCGCACTACCTCAAAGTACAAAGCACCTCACTGCACTACCTCAAAGTACAGAGTACATCACTCTACTAACTCAAAGTACAAAGTACCTCACCGCACTACCTCAAAGTACAAAGTTCCTCACTGCACGACCTCAAAGTACAAAGTTCCTCACCGCCCTACCTCAAAGTACAAAGTACCTCACTCTATTACCTCAAAGTACAAAGTACCTCACCGCACTACCTCAAAGTACAAAGTACCTCACTCTACTACCTCAAAGTACAAAGTTCCTCACTGCACTACCTCAAAGTACAAAGTACCTCACTGCACTACCTCAAAGTACAAACTACCTCACTCTACTACCTCAAAGTACAAAGTACCTCACCGCACTACCTCAAAGTACAAAGTACCTCACTCTAATACCTCAAAGTACAAAGTACCTCACTGCACTACCTCAAAGTACAAAGTTCCTCACTGCACTACCTCAAAGTACAAAGTACCTCACTCTACTTCCTCAAAGTACAAAGTACTTCACTCTACTACCTCAAAGTACAAAGTTCCTCACCGCACTACTTCAAAGTACAAAGTACCTCATTGCACTACCTCAAAGTACAAAGCACCTCACTGCACTACCTCAAAGTACAAAGTACATGACTCTACTATCTCAAAGTACAAAGTACCTCACCCCACTACCTCAAAGTACAAAGTTCCTCACTGCACTACCTCAAAGTACAAAGTACCTCACCGCACCACCTCAAAGTACAAAGTTCCTCACTGCACTACCTCAAAGTACAAATTACAAAGTACCTCACTCTACTACCTCAGACTACAAAGTAGCTCACTACACTACCTCAAAGTACAAAGTACCTCACTGCACTACCTCAAGGTACAAAGTTCCTCACTGTACGACCTCAAAGTACAAAGTTCCTCACCGCCCTACCTCTAAGTACAAAGTACCTCACTCTACTACCTCAAAGTACGAAGTACCTCACCGTACTACCTCAAAGTACAAAGTACCTCACTCTACTACCTCAAAGTACAAAGTTCCTCACTGCACTACCTCAAAGTACAAGGTACCTCACTGCACTACCTCAAAGTATAAAGTACCTCACTCTACTACCTCAAAGTACAAATTACCTCACCGCACTACCTCAAAGTACAAAGTACCTCACTCTACTACCTCAAATTACAAAGTTCCTCACTACACTTCCTCAAAGTACAAAGTTCCTCACTCTACTGCCTCAAAGTACAAAGTACCTCACTCTACCTACAGAACTTTCTCACCGCACTACCTCAAAGTGCAAAGAATCTCAATGCACTACGTCAAAGTACAAAATACCTCACTCTACTTCCTCAAAGTACAAAGTACCTCACTCTACTACCTCAAAGTACAAAGTTCCTCACCGCATGACTTCAAAGTACAAAGTACCTCATTACACTACCTCAAAGTACAAAGTACCTCACCGCACTAACTCAAAGTACAAAGCACCTCACTGCACTACCTCAAAGTACAGAGTACATCACTCTACTAACTCAAAGTACAAAGTACCTCACCGCACTACCTCAAAGTACAAAGTTCCTCACTGCACGACCTCAAAGTACAAAGTACCTCACTCTATTAACTCAAAGTACAAACTACCTCACCGGCACTACCTCAAAGTACAAAGTACCTCACTCTACTACCTCAAAGTACAAAGTTCCTCACTGCACTACCTCAAAGTACAAAGTACCTCACTGCACTACCTCAAAGTACAAACTACCTCACTCTACTACCTCAAAGTACAAAGTACCTCACCGCACTACCTCAAAGTACAAAGTACCTCACTCTACTACCTCAAAGTACAAAGTACCTCACTGCACTACCTCAAAGTACAAAGTTCCTCACTGCACTACCTCAAAGTACAAAAGTACCTCACTCTACTTCCTCAAAGTACAAAGTACTTCACTCTACTACAAAGTTCTTCACTCTACTACAAAGTTCTTCACTTCTACTACAAAGTACTTCACTCTACTACAAAGTTCCTCACCGCACTACTTCAAAGTACAAAGTACCTCGTTGCACGACCTCAAAGTACAAAGTACCTCACCGCACTACCTCAAAGTACAGAGCACCTCACTGCACTACCTCAAAGTACAAAGTACATCACTCTACTATCTCAAAGTACAAAGTACCTCACCGCACTACCTCAAAGTACAAAGTTCCTCACTGCACTACCTCAAAGTACAAAGTACCTCACCGCACCACCTCAAAAGTACAAAGTTCCTCACTGCACTACCTCAAAGTACAAATTACAAAGTACCTCACTCTACTACCTCAGACTACAAAGTAGCTCACTACACTACTTCAAAGTACAAAGTACTGCACCGCACTACCTCAAAGTACAAAGTACCTCACCGCACTACCTCAAAGTACAAAGAACCTCACTGCACTACCTCAAAGTACAAAGTACATCACTCTACTACCTCAAAGTACAAAGTAGCTCACCGCTCTACCTCAAAGTACAAAGTACCTCACTGCACTACCTCAAAGTACAAAGTACCTCACCGCACCATCTCAAAGTACAAAGTTCCTCACTGCACTACCTCAAAGTACAAAGTTCCTCACCGCCCTACCTCAAAGTGCAAACTACCTCACGACTCTACTACCTCAAAGTACAAAGTTCCTCACCGCACTACTTCAAAGTACAAAGTACCTCATTGCACTACCTCAAAGTACAAAGTACCTCACCGCACTAACTCAAAGTACAAAGCACCTCACTGCACTACCCTCAAAGTACAAAGTACATCACTCTACTACCTCAAAGTACAAAGTAGCTCACCGCTCTACCTCAAAGTACAAAGTACCTCACCGCACTTACCTCAAAGTACAAACTTCCTCACTGCACGACCTCAAAGTACAAAGTTCCTCACAGCCCTACCTCAAAGTACAAAGTATCTCACTCTACTACCTCAAAGTACAAAGTACCTCACCGCACTACCTCAAAGTACAAAGTACCTCACTCTACAACATCAAAGTATAAAGTTCCTCACTGCACTACCTCAAAGTACAAAGTACCTCACTGCACTACCTCAAAGTACAAACTTACTCACTCTACTACCTCAAAGTACAAAGTACCTCACCGCACTACCTCAAAGTACAAAGTACCTCACTCTACTACCTCAAAGTACAAAGTACCTCACTGCACTAGCTCAAAGTACAAAGTACCTCACTCTACTACCTCAAAGTACAGAGTACATCACTCTACTAACTCAAAGTACAAAGTACCTCACCGCACTACCTCAAAGTACCAAGTACCTAACTCTACTACCTCAAAGTACAAAGTACCTCACTGCACTACCTCAAAGTACAAAGTTCCTCACTGCACTACCTCAAAGTACAAAGTACCTCACTCTACTTCCTCAAAGTACAAAGTACTTCACTCTACTACCTCAAAGTACAAAGTTCCTCACCGCACTACTTCAAAGTACAAAGTACCTCATTGCACGACCTCAAAGTACAAAGTACCTCACCGCACTACCTCAAAGTACAAAGCACCTCACTGCACTACCTCAAAGTACAAAGTACATCACTCTACTATCTCAAAGTACAAAGTACCTCACCGCACTACCTCAAAGTACAAAGT
This sequence comes from Mobula birostris, assembly GCF_030028105.1. Taxonomy (NCBI): domain Eukaryota; kingdom Metazoa; phylum Chordata; class Chondrichthyes; order Myliobatiformes; family Myliobatidae; genus Mobula; species Mobula birostris. The sequence goes on from NW_027274749.1 coordinate 38,472, forward strand.
TCCTCACTGCACTACCTCAAAGTACAAAGTACCTCACCGCACCACCTCAAAGTACAAAGTTCCTCACTGCACTACCTCAAAGTACAAATTACAAAGTACCTCACTCTACTACCTCAGACTACAAAGTAGCTCACTACACTACCTCAAAGTACAAAGTACTGCACCGCACTACCTCAAAGTACAAAGTACCTCACCGCACTACCGCAAAGTACAAAGAACCTCACTGCACTACCTCAAAGTACAAAGTACATCACTCTACTACCTCAAAGTACAAAGTAGCTCACCGCTCTACCTCAAAGTACAAAGTACCTCACTGCACTACCTCAAAGTACAAAGTACCTCACCGCACCATCTCAAAGTACAAAGTTCCTCACTGCACTACCTCTAAGTACAAAGTTCCTCACCGCCCTACTTCAAAGTACAAAGTAGCTCACCGCTCTACCTCAAAGTACAAAGTACTTCACCGCACTACCTCAAAGTACAAACTTCCTCACTGCACGACCTCAAAGTACAAAGTTCCTCACCGCCCTACCTCAAAGTACAAAGTATCTCACTCTACTACCTCAAAGTACAAAGTTCCTCACTGCACTACCTCAAAGTACAAAGTACCTCACTGCACTACCTCAAAGTACAAACTTACTCACTCTACTACCTCAAAGTACAAAGTACCTCACCGCACTACCTCAAAGTACAAAGTACCTCACTCTACTACCTCAAAGTACAAAGTACCTCACTGCACTAGCTCAAAGTACAAAGTACCTCACTCTACTACCTCAAAGTACAAAGTTCCTCACTGCACTACCTCAAAGTACAAAGTACCTCACTCTACTACCTCAAAGTACAAAGTACCTGACCGCACTGCCTCAAAGTACAAAGTACCTCATTCTACTACCTCAAGGTACAAAGTACCTCACTGCACTACCTCAAAGTACAAAGTACCTCACTCTACTACCTCAAAGTACAAACTACCTCACCGTACCACCTCAAAGTACAAAGTTCCTCACTGCACTACCTCAAAGTGCAAATTACAAAGTACCTCACTCTACTACCTCAGACTACAAAGTACCTCACTGCACTACATCAAAGTACAAAATACTGCACCGCACTACATCCAAGTACAAAGTACCTCACCGCACTACCTCAAAGTACAAAGTACCTCACTGCACGACCTCAAAGTACCTCACTGCACTACCTCAAGGTACAAAGTTCCTCACTGTCCGACCTCAAAGTACAAAGTTCCTCACCGCCCTACCTCTAAGTACAAAGTACCTCACTCTACTACCTGAAAGTACGAAGTAACTCACCGCACTACCTCAAAGTACAAAGTACCTCACTCTACTACCTCAAAGTACAAAGTTCCTCACTGCACTACCTCAAAGTACAAGGTACCTCACTGCACTACCTCAAAGTATAAAGTACCTCACTCTACTACCTCAAAGTACAAATTACCTCACCGCACTACCTCAAAGTACAAAGTACCTCACTCTACTACCTCAAATTACAAAGTTCCTCACTACACTACCTCAAAGTACAAAGTTCCTCACTCTACTGCCTCAAAGTACAAAGTACCTCACTCTACTACCTCAAACTACAGAAGTTTCTCACCGCACTACCTCCAAGTGCAAAGTACCTCACTGCACTACGTCAAAGTACAAAGTACCTCACTCTACTTCCTCACAGTACAAAGTACCTCACTCTACTACCTCAAAGTACAAAGTTCCTCACCGCACGACTTCAAAGAACAAAGTACCTCATTACACTACCTCAAAGTACAAAGTACCTCACCGCACTACCTCAAAGTACAAAGCACCTCACTGCACTACCTCAAAGTACAGAGTACATCACTCTACTAACTCAAAGTACAAAGTACCTCACCGCACTACCTCAAAGTACAAAGTTCCTCACTGCACGACCTCAAAGTACAAAGTTCCTCACCGCCCTACCTCAAAGTACAAAGTACCTCACTCTATTACCTCAAAGTACAAAGTACCTCACCGCACTACCTCAAAGTACAAAGTACCTCACTCTACTACCTCAAAGTACAAAGTTCCTCACTGCACTTACCTCAAAGTACAAAGTACCTCACCGCACTACCTCAAAGTACAAACTACCTCACTCTACTACCTCAAAGTACAATGTACCTCACCGCACTACCTCAAAGTACAAAGTACCTCACTCGAATACCTCAAAGTACAAAGTACCTCACTGCACTACCTCAAAGTACAAAGTTCCTCACTGCACTACCTCAAAGTACAAAGTACCTCACGCTACTTCCTCAAAGTACAAAGTACTTCACTCTACTACCTCAAAGTACAAAGTTCCTCAACGCACTACTTCAAAGTACAAAGTACCTCATTGCACTACCTCAAAGTACAAAGTACCTCACCGCACTACCTCAAAGTACAAAGCACCTCACTGCACTACCTCAAAGTACAAAGTACATCACTCTACTATCTCAAAGTACAAAGTACCTCACCGCACTACCTCAAAGTACAAAGTTCCTCACTGCACTACCTCAAAGTACAAAGTACCTCACCGCACCACCTCAAAGTACAAAGTTCCTCACTGCACTACCTCAAAGTACAAATTACAAAGTACCTCACTCTACTACCTCAGACTACAAAGTAGCTCACTACACTAACCTCAAAGTACAAAGTACTGCACCGCACTACCTCAAAGTACAAAGTACCTCACCGCACTACCTCAAAGTACGAAGTACCTCACTGCACTACCTCAAAGTACAAAGTACATCACTCTACTACCTCAAAGTACAAAGTAGCTCACCGCTCTACCTCAAAGTACAAAGTACCTCACTGCACTACCTCAAAGTACAAAGTACCTCACTGCACCACCTCAAAGTACAAAGTTCCTCACTGCACTACCTCAAAGTACAAAGTTCCTCACCGCCCTACCTCAAAGTGCAAACTACCTCACTCTACTACCTCAAAGTACAAAGTTCCTCACCGCACTACTTCAAAGTACAAAGTACCTCATTGCACTACCTCAAAGTACAAAGTACCTCACCGCACTACCTCAAAGTACAAAGCACCTCACTGCACTACCTCAAAGTACAAAGTACATCACTCTACTACCTCAAAGTACAAAGTAGCTCACCGCTCTACCTCAAAGTACAAAGCACTCACCGCACTACCTCAAAGTACAAAGTACCTCACTCTACTTCCTCAAAGTACAAAGTACTTCACTCTACTACCTCAAAGTACAAAGTTCCTCACCGCACTACTTCAAAGTACAAAGTACCTCATTGCACTACCTCAAAGTACAAAGTACCTCACCGCACTACCTCAAAGTACAAAGCACCTCACTGCACTACCTCAAAGTACAAAGTACATCACTCTACTATCTCAAAGTACAAAGTACCTCACCGCACTACCTCAAAGTACAAAGTTCCTCACTGCACTACCTCAAAGTACAAAGTACCTCACCGCACCACCTCAAAGTACAAAGTTCCTCACTGCACTACCTCAAAGTCCAAATTACAAAGTACCTCACTCTACTACCTCAGACTACAAAGTAGCTCACTACACTACCTCAAAGTACAAAGTGCTTGCACCGCACTACCTCAAAGTACAAAGTACCTCACCGCACTACCTCAAAGTACAAAGTTCCTCACTGCACTACCTCAAAGTACAAAGTACCTCACTGCACTACCTCAAGTACAAACTACCGCACTCTACTACCTCAAAGTACAAAGTACCTCACCGCACTACCTCACAGTACAAAGTACCTCACTCTAATACCTCAAAGTACAAAGTACCTCACTGCACTACCTCAAAGTACAAAGTTCCTCACTGCACTACCTCAAAGTACAAAGTACCTCACTCTACTTCCTCAAAGTACAAAGTACTTCACTCTACTACCTCAAAGTACAAAGTTCCTCACCGCACTACTTCAAAGTACAAAGTACCTCATTGCACTACCTCAAAGTACAAAGCACCTCACTGCACTACCTCAAAGTACAAAGTACATCACTCTACTATCTCAAAGTACAAAGTACCTCACCGCACTACCTCAAAGTACAAAGTTCCTCACTGCACTACCTCAAAGTACAAAGTACCTCACCGCACCACCTCAAAGTACAAAGTTCCTCACTGCACTACCTCAAAGTACAAATTACAAAGTACCTCACTCTACTACCTCAGACTACAAAGTAGCTCACTACACTACCTCAAAGTACAAAGTACTGCACCGCACTACCTCAAAGTACAAAGTACCTCACCGCACTACCTCAAAGTACGAAGTACCTCACTGCACTACCTCAAAGTACAAAGTACATCACTCTACTACCTCAAAGTACAAAGTAGCTCACCGCTCTACCTCAAAGTACAAAGTACCTCACTGCACTACCTCAAAGTACAAAGTACCTCACCGCACCACCTCAAAGTACAAAGTTCCTCACTGCACTACCTCAAAGTACAAAGTTCCTCACCGCCCTACCTCAAAGTGCAAACTACCTCACTCTACTACCTCAAAGTACAAAGTTCCTCACTGCACTACCTCAAAGTACAAATTACAAAGTACCTCACTCTACTACCTCAGACTACAAAGTAGCTCACTACACTACCTCAAAGTACAAAGTGCTGCACCGCACTACCTCAAAGTACAAAGTACCTCACCGCACTACCTCAAAGTACAAAGTACCTCACTGCACTACCTCAAAGTACTAAGTACCTCACTGCACTACCTCAAGTACAAACTACCTCACTCCACTACCTCAAAGTACAATGTACCTCACCGCACTACCTCACAGTACAAAGTACCTCACTCTAATACCTCAAAGTACAAAGTACCTCACTGCACTACCTCAAAGTACAAAGTTCCTCACTGCACTACCTCAAAGTACAAAGTACCTCACTCTACTTCCTCAAAGTACAAAGTACTTCACTCTACTACCTCAAAGTACAAAGTTCCTCACCGCACTACTTCAAAGTACAAAGTACCTCATTGCACCTACCTCAAAGTACAAAGTTCCTCACTGCACTACCTCAAAGTACAAAGTACTGCACCGCACTACCTCAAAGTACAAAGTACCTCACCGCACTACCTCAAAGTACGAAGTACCTCACTGCACTACCTCAAAGTACAAAGTACATCACTCTACTACCTCAAAGTACAAAGTAGCTCACCGCTCTACCTCAAAGTACAAAGTACCTCACTGCACTACCTCAAAGTACAACGTACCTCACCGCACCACCTCAAAGTACAAAGTTCCTCACTGCACTACCTCAAAGTACAAAGTTCCTCACCGCCCTACCTCAAAGTGCAAACTACCTCACTCTACTACCTCAAAGTACAAAGTTCCTCACCGCACTACTTCAAAGTACAAAGTACCTCATTGCACTACCTCAAAGTACAAAGTACCTCACCGCACTACCTCAAAGTACAAAGCACCTCACTGCACTACCTCAAAGTACAAAGTACATCACTCTACTACCTCAAAGTACAAAGTAGCTCACCGCTCTACCTCAAAGTACAAAGCACCGTCACCGCACTACCTCAAAGTACAAAGTACCTCACTCTACTTCCTCAAAGTACAAAGTACTTCACTCTACTACCTCAAAGTACAAAGTTCCTCACCGCACTACTTCAAAGTACAAAGTACCTCATTGCACTACCTCAAAGTACAAAGTACCTCACCGCACTACCTCAAAGTACAAAGCACCTCACTGCACTACCTCAAAGTACAAAGTACATCACTCTACTATCTCAAAGTACAAAGTACCTCACCGCACTACCTCAAAGTACAAAGTTCCTCACTGCACTACCTCAAAGTACAAAGTACCTCACCGCACCACCTCAAAGTACAAAGTTCCTCACTGCACTACCTCAAAGTCCAAATTACAAAGTACCTCACTCTACTACCTCAGACTACAAAGTAGCTCACTACACTACCTCAAAGTACAAAGTGCTGCACCGCACTACCTCAAAGTACAAAGTACCTCACCGCACTACCTCAAAGTACAAAGTACCTCACTGCACTACCTCAAAGTACAAAGTACCTCACTGCACTACCTCAAGTACAAACTACCTCACTCTACTACCTCAAAGTACAAAGTTCCTCACCGCACTACCTCACAGTACAAAGTACCTCACTCTAATACCTCAAAGTACAAAGTACCTCACTGCACTACCTCAAAGTACAAAGTTCCTCACTGCACTACCTCAAAGTACAAAGTACCTCACTCTACTTCCTCAAAGTACAAAGTACTTCACTCTACTACCTCAAAGTACAAAGTTCCTCACCGCACTACTTCAAAGTACAAAGTACCTCATTGCACTACCTCAAAGTACAAAGCACCTCACTGCACTACCTCAAAGTACAAAGTACATCACTCTACTATCTCAAAGTACAAAGTACCTCACCGCACTACCTCAAAGTACAAAGTTCCTCACTGCACTACCTCAAAGTACAAAGTACCTCACCGCACCACCTCAAAGTACAAAGTTCCTCACTGCACTACCTCAAAGTACAAATTACAAAGTACCTCACTCTACTACCTCAGACTACAAAGTAGCTCACTACACTACCTCAAAGTACAAAGTACTGCACCGCACTACCTCAAAGTACAAAGTACCTCACCGCACTACCTCAAAGTACGAAGTACCTCACTGCACTACCTCAAAGTACAAAGTACATCACTCTACTACGTCAAAGTACAAAGTAGCTCACCGCTCTACCTCAAAGTACAAAGTACCTCACTGCACTACCTCAAAGTACAAAGTACCTCACCGCACCACCTCAAAGTACAAAGTTCCTCACTGCACTACCTCAAAGTACAAAGTTCCTCACCGCCCTACGTCCAAGTGCAAACTACCTCACTCTACTACCTCAAAGTACAAAGTTCCTCACCGCACTACTTCAAAGTACAAAGTACCTCATTGCACTCCCTCAAAGTACAAAGTACCTCACCGCACTACCTCAAAGTACAAAGCACCTCACTGCACTACCTCAAAGTACAAAGTACATCACTCTACTACCTCAAAGTACAAAGTAGCTCACCGCTCTACCTCAAAGTACAAAGCACCTCACCGCACTACCTCAAAGTACAAAGTACCTCACTCTACTTCCTCAAAGTACAAAGTACTTCACTCTACTACCTCAAAGTACAAAGTTCCTCACCGCACTACTTCAAAGTACAAAGTACCTCATTGCACTACCTCAAAGTACAAAGTACCTCACCGCACTACCTCAAAGTACAAAGCACCTCACTGCACTACCTCAAAGTACAAAGTACATCACTCTACTATCTCAAAGTACAAAGTACCTCACCGCACTACCTCAAAGTACAAAGTTCCTCACTGCACTACCTCAAAGTACAAAGTACCTCACCGCACCACCTCAAAGTACAAAGTTCCTCACTGCACTACCTCAAAGTACAAATTACAAAGTACCTCACTCTACTACCTCAGACTACAAAGTAGCTCACTACACTACCTCAAAGTACAAAGTGCTGCACCGCACTACCTCAAAGTACAAAGTACCTGACCGCACTACCTCAAAGTACAAAGTACCTCACTGCACTACCTCAAAGTACTAAGTACCTCACTGCACTACCTCAAGTACAAACTACCTCACTCTACTACCTCAAAGTACAATGTACCTCACCGCACTACCTCACAGTACAAAGTACCTCACTCTAATACCTCAAAGTACAAAGTACCTCACTGCACTACCTCAAAGTACAAAGTTCCTCACTGCACTACCTCAAAGTACAAAGTACCTCACTCTACTTCCTCAAAGTACAAAGTACTTCACTCTGCTACCTCAAAGTACAAAGTTCCTCACCGCACTACTTCAAAGTACAAAGTACCTCATTGCACTACCTCAAAGTACAAAGTACCTCACCGCACTACCTCAAAGTACAAAGCACCTCACTGCACTACCTCAAAGTACAAAGTACATCACTCTACTATCTCAAAGTACAAAGTACCTCACCGCACTACCTCAAAGTACAAAGTTCCTCACTGCACTACCTCAAAGTACAAAGTACCTCACCGCACCACCTCAAAGTACAAAGTTCCTCACTGCACTACCTCAAAGTACAAATTACAAAGTACCTCACTGTACTACCTCAGACTACAAAGTAGCTCACTACACTACCTCAAAGTACAAAGTACTGCACCGCACTACCTCAAAGTACAAAGTACCTCACCGCACTACATCAAAGTACGAAGTACCTCACTGCACTACCTCAAAGTACAAAGTACATCACTCTACTACCCCAAAGTACAAAGTAGCTCACCGCTCTACCTCAAAGTACAAAGTACCTCACTGCACTACCTCAAAGTACAAAGTACCTCACCGCACCATCTCAAAGTACAAAGTTCCTCACTGCACTACCTCAAAGTACAAAGTTCCTCACCGCCCTACCTCAAAGTGCAAACTACCTCACTCTACTACCTCAAAGTACAAAGTTCCTCACCGCACTACTTCAAAGTACAAAGTACCTCATTGCACTACCTCAAAGTACAAAGTACCTCACCGCACTAACTCAAAGTACAAAGCACCTCACTGCACTACCTCAAAGTACAAAGTACATCACTCTACTACCTCAAAGTACAAAGTAGCTCACCGCTCTACCTCAAAGTACAAAGTACCTCACCGCACTACCTCAAAGTACAAACTTCCTCACTGCACGACCTCAAAGTACAAACTTCCTCACCGCCCTACCTCAAAGTACAAAGTATCTCACTCTACTACCTCAAAGTACAAAGTACCTCACCGCACTACCTCAAAGTACAAAGTACCTCACTCTACAACATCAAAGTATAAAGTTCCTCACTGCACTACCTCAAAGTACAAAGTACCTCACTGCACTACCTCAAAGTACAAACTTACTCACTCTACTACCTCAAAGTACAAAGTACCTCACTGCACTAGCTCAAAGTACAAAGTACCTCACTCTACTACCTCAAAGTACAGAGTACATCACTCTACTAACTCAAAGTACAAAGTACCTCACCGCACTACCTCAAAGTACCAAGTACCTAACTCTACTACCTCAAAGTACAAAGTACCTCACTGCACTACCTCAAAGTACAAAGTTCCTCACTGCACTACCTCAAAGTACAAAGTACCTCACTCTACTTCCTCAAAGTACAAAGTACTTCACTCTACTACCTCAAAGTACAAAGTTCCTCACCGCACTACTTCAAAGTACAAAGTACCTCATTGCACGACCTCAAAGTACAAAGTACCTCACCGCACTACCTCAAAGTACAAAGCACCTCACTGCACTACCTCAAAGTACAAAGTACATCACTCTACTATCTCAAAGTACAAAGTACCTCACCGCACTACCTCAAAGTACAAAGTTCCTCACTGCACTACCTCAAAGTACAAAGTACCTCACCGCACCACCTCAAAGTACAAAGTTCCTCACTGCACTACCTCAAAGTACAAATTACAAAGTACCTCACTCTACTACCTCAGACTACAAAGTAGCTCACTACACTACCTCAAAGTACAAAGTACTGCACCGCACTACCTCAAAGTACAAAGTACCTCACCGCACTACCTCAAAGTACAAAGAACCTCACTGCACTACCTCAAAGTACAAAGTACATCACTCTACTACCTCAAAGTACAAAGTAGCTCACCGCTCTACCTCAAAGTACAAAGTACCTCACTGCACTACCTCAAAGTACAAAGTACCTCACCGCACCATCTCAAAGTACAAAGTTCCTCACTGCACTACCTCTAAGTACAAAGTTCCTCACCGCCCTACTTCAAAGTACAAAGTACCTCACCGCTCTACCTCAAAGTACAAAGTACTTCACCGCACTACCTCAAAGTACAAACTTCCTCACTGCACGACCTCAAAGTACAAAGTTCCTCACCGCCCTACCTCAAAGTACAAAGTATCTCACTCTACTACCTCAAAGTACAAAGTTCCTCACTGCACTACCTCAAAGTACAAAGTACCTCACTGCACTACCTCAAAGTACAAACTTACTCACTCTACTACCTCAAAGTACAAAGTACCTCACCGCACTACCTCAAAGTACAAAGTACCTCACTCTACTACCTCAAAGTACAAAGTACCTCACTGCACTAGCTCAAAGTACAAAGTACCTCACTCTACTACCTCAAAGTACAAAGTTCCTCACTGCACTACCTCAAAGTACAAAGTACCTCACTCTACTACCTCAAAGTACAAAGTACCTGACCGCACTGCCTCAAAGTACAAAGTACCTCATTCTACTACCTCAAGGTACAAAGTACCTCACTGCACTACCTCAAAGTACAAAGTACCTCACTCTACTACCTCAAAGTACAAACTACCTCACCGCACCACCTCAAAGTACAAAGTTCCTCACTGCACTACCTCAAAGTGCAAATTACAAAGTACCTCACTCTACTACCTCAGACTACAAAGTACCTCACTGCACTACCTCAAAGTACAAAATACTGCACCGCACTACATCCAAGTACAAAGTACCTCACCGCACTACCTCAAAGTACAAAGTACCTCACTGCACGACCTCAAAGTACCTCACTGCACTACCTCAAAGTACAAAGTTCCTCACTGCACTACCTCAAATTACATAGTTCCTCACCGCCCTACCTCAAAGTACAAAGTACCTCACTCTACTACCTCAAAGTACAAAGTAGCTCACCGCTCTACCTCAAACTACAAAGTACCTCACTGCACTACCTCAAGGTACAAAGTTCCTCACTGTCCGACCTCAAAGTACAAAGTTCCTCACCGCCCTACCTCTAAGTACAAAGTACCTCACTCTACTACCTGAAAGTACGAAGTAACTCACCGCACTACCTCAAAGTACAAAGTACCTCACTCTACTACCTCAAAGTACAAAGTTCCTCACTGCACTACCTCAAAGTACAAGGTACCTCACTGCACTACCTCAAAGTATAAAGTACCTCACTCTACTACCTCAAAGTACAAATTACCTCACCGCACTACCTCAAAGTACAAAGTACCTCACTCTACTACCTCAAATTACAAAGTTCCTCACTACACTACCTCAAAGTACAAAGTTCCTCACTCTACTGCCTCAAAGTACAAAGTACCTCACTCTACTACCTCAAACTACAGAAGTTTCTCACCGCACTACCTCCAAGTGCAAAGTACCTCACTGCACTACGTCAAAGTACAAAGTACCTCACTCTAATTCCTCACAGTACAAAGTACCTCACTCTACTACCTCAAAGTACAAAGTTCCTCACCGCACGACTTCAAAGAACAAAGTACCTCATTACACTACCTCAAAGTACAAAGTACCTCACCGCACTACCTCAAAGTACAAAGCACCTCACTGCACTACCTCAAAGTACAGAGTACATCACTCTACAAACTCAAAGTACAAAGTACCTCACCGCACTACCTCAAAGTACAAAGTTCCTCACTGCACGACCTCAAAGTACAAAGTTCCTCACCGCCCTACCTCAAAGTACAAAGTACCTCACTCTATTACCTCAAAGTACAAAGTACCTCACCGCACTACCTCAAAGTACAAAGTACCTCACTCTACTACCTCAAAGTACAAAGTTCCTCACTGCACTACCTCAAAGTACAAAGTACCTCACCGCACTACCTCAAAGTACAAACTACCTCACTCTACTACCTCAAAGTACAATGTACCTCACCGCACTACCTCAAAGTACAAAGTACCTCACTCGAATACCTCAAAGTACAAAGTACCTCACTGCACTACCTCAAAGTACAAAGTTCCTCACTGCACTACCTCAAAGTACAAAGTACCTCACGCTACTTCCTCAAAGTACAAAGTACTTCACTCTACTACCTCAAAGTACAAAGTTCCTCACCGCACTACTTCAAAGTACAAAGTACCTCATTGCACTACCTCAAAGTACAAAGTACCTCACCGCACTACCTCAAAGTACAAAGCACCTCACTGCACTGCCTCAAAGTACAAAGTACATCACTCTACTATCTCAAAGTACAAAGTACCTCACCGCACTACCTCAAAGTACAAAGTTCCTCACTGCACTACCTCAAAGTACAAAGTACCTCACCGCACCACCTCAAAGTACAAAGTTCCTCACTGCACTACCTCAAAGTACAAATTACAAAGTACCTCACTCTACTACCTCAGACTACAAAGTAGCTCACTACACTACCTCAAAGTACAAAGTACTGCACCGCACTACCTCAAAGTACAAAGTACCTCACCGCACTACCTCAAAGTACGAAGTACCTCACTGCACTACCTCAAAGTACAAAGTACATCACTCTACTACCTCAAAGTACAAAGTAGCTCACCGCTCTACCTCAAAGTACAAAGTACCTCACTGCACTACCTCAAAGTACAAAGTACCTCACCGCACCACCTCAAAGTACAAAGTTCCTCACTGCACTACCTCAAAGTACAAAGTTCCTCACCGCCCTACCTCAAAGTGCAAACTACCTCACTCTACTACCTCAAAGTACAAAGTTCCTCACCGCACTACTTCAAAGTACAAAGTACCTCATTGCACTACCTCAAAGTACAAAGTACCTCACCGCACTACCTCAAAGTACAAAGCACCTCACTGCACTACCTCAAAGTACAAAGTACATCACTCTACTACCTCAAAGTACAAAGTAGCTCACCGCTCTACCTCAAAGTACAAAGCACCTCACCGCACTACCTCAAAGTACAAAGTACCTCACTCTACTTCCTCAAAGTACAAAGTACTTCACTCTACTACCTCAAAGTACAAAGTTCCTCACCGCACTACTTCAAAGTACAAAGTACCTCATTGCACTACCTCAAAGTACAAAGTACCTCACCGCACTACCTCAAAGTACAAAGCACCTCACTGCACTACCTCAAAGTACAAAGTACATCACTCTACTATCTCAAAGTACAAAGTACCTCACCGCACTACCTCAAAGTACAAAGTTCCTCACTGCACTACCTCAAAGTACAAAGTACCTCACCGCACCACCTCAAAGTACAAAGTTCCTCACTGCACTACCTCAAAGTCCAAATTACAAAGTACCTCACTCTACTACCTCAGACTACAAAGTAGCTCACTACACTACCTCAAAGTACAAAGTGCTGCACCGCACTACCTCAAAGTACAAAGTACCTCACCGCACTACCTCAAAGTACAAAGTACCTCACTGCACTACCTCAAAGTACAAAGTACCTCACTGCACTACCTCAAGTACAAACTACCTCACTCTACTACCTCAAAGTACAAAGTACCTCACCGCACTACCTCACAGTACAAAGTACCTCACTCTAATACCTCAAAGTACAAAGTACCTCACTGCACTACCTCAAAGTACAAAGTTCCTCACTGCACTACCTCAAAGTACAAAGTACCTCACTCTACTTCCTCAAAGTACAAAGTACTTCACTCTACTACCTCAAAGTACAAAGTTCCTCACCGCACTACTTCAAAGTACAAAGTACCTCATTGCACTACCTCAAAGTACAAAGCACCTCACTGCACTACCTCAAAGTACAAAGTACATCACTCTACTATCTCAAAGTACAAAGTACCTCACCGCACTACCTCAAAGTACAAAGTTCCTCACTGCACTACCTCAAAGTACAAAGTACCTCACCGCACCACCTCAAAGTACAAAGTTCCTCACTGCACTACCTCAAAGTACAAATTACAAAGTACCTCACTCTACTACCTCAGACTACAAAGTAGCTCACTACAGTACCTCAAAGTACAAAGTACTGCACCGCACTACCTCAAAGTACAAAGTACCTCACCGCACTACCTCAAAGTACGAAGTACCTCACTGCACTACCTCAAAGTACAAAGTACATCACTCTACTACCTCAAAGTACAAAGTAGCTCACCGCTCTACCTCAAAGTACAAAGTACCTCACTGCACTACCTCAAAGTACAAAGTACCTCACCGCACCACCTCAAAGTACAAAGTTCCTCACTGCACTACCTCAAAGTACAAAGTTCCTCACCGCCCTACCTCAAAGTGCAAACTACCTCACTCTACTACCTCAAAGTACAAAGTTCCTCACCGCACTACTTCAAAGTACAAAGTACCTCATTGCACTACCTCAAAGTACAAAGTACCTCACCGCACTACCTCAAAGTACAAAGCACCTCACTGCACTACCTCAAAGTACAAAGTACATCACTCTACTACCTCAAAGTACAAAGTAGCTCACCGCTCTACCTCAAAGTACAAAGCACCTCACCGCACTACCTCAAAGTATAAAGTACCTCACTCTACTTCCTCAAAGTACAAAGTACTTCACTCTACTACCTCAAAGTACAAAGTTCCTCACCGCACTACTTCAAAGTACAAAGTACCTCATTGCACTACCTCAAAGTACAAAGTACCTCACCGCACTACCTCAAAGTACAAAGCACCTCACTGCACTACCTCAAAGTACAAAGTACATCACTCTACTATCTCAAAGTACAAAGTACCTCACCGCACTACCTCAAAGTACAAAGTTCCTCACTGCACTACCTCAAAGTACAAAGTACCTCACCGCACCACCTCAAAGTACAAAGTTCCTCACTGCACTACCTCAAAGTACAAATTACAAAGTACCTCACTGTACTACCTCAGACTACAAAGTAGCTCACTACACTACCTCAAAGTACAAAGTGCTGCACCGCACAACCTCAAAGTACAAAGTACCTCACCGCACTACCTCAAAGTACAAAGTACCTCACTGCACTACCTCAAAGTACTAAGTACCTCACTGCACTACCTCAAGTACAAACTACCTCACTCTACTACCTCAAAGTACAATGTACCTCACCGCACTACCTCACAGTACAAAGTACCTCACTCTAATACCTCAAAGTACAAAGTACCTCACTGCACTACCTCAAAGTACAAAGTTCCTCACTGCACTACCTCAAAGTACAAAGTACCTCACTCTACTTCCTCAAAGTACAAAGTACTTCACTCTACTACCTCAAAGTACAAAGTTCTTCACCGCACTACTTCAAAGTACAAAGTACCTCATTGCACTACCTCAAAGTACAAAGTACCTCACCGCACTACCTCAAAGTACAAAGCACCTCACTGCACTACCTCAAAGTACAAAGTACATCACTCTACTATCTCAAAGTACAAAGTACCTCACCGCACTACCTCAAAGTACAAAGTTCCTCACTGCACTACCTCAAAGTACAAAGTACCTCACCGCACCACCTCAAAGTACAAAGTTCCTCACTGCACTACCTCAAAGTACAAATTACAAAGTACCTCACTGTACTACCTCAGACTACAAAGTAGCTCACTACACTACCTCAAAGTACAAAGTACTGCACCGCACTACCTCAAAGTACAAAGTACCTCACCGCACTACATCAAAGTACGAAGTACCTCACTGCACTACCTCAAAGTACAAAGGACATCACTCTACTACCCCAAAGTACAAAGTAGCTCACCGCTCTACCTCAAAGTACAAAGTACCTCACTGCACTACCTCAAAGTACAAAGTACCTCACCGCACCACCTCAAAGTAACAAACTTCCTCACTGCACTACCTCAAAGTAAAAAGTTCCTCACCGCCCTACCACAAAGTGCAAACTACCTCACTCTACTTACCTGAAAGTACAAAGTTCCTCACCGCACTACGTCAAAGTACAAAGTACCTCATTGCACTACCTCAAAGTACAAAGTACCTCACCGCACTACCTCAAAGTACAAAGCACCTCACTGCACTACCTCAAAGTACAAAGTACATCACTCTACTACCTCAAAGTACAAAGTAGCTCACCGCTCTACCTCAAACTACAAAGCACCTCACCGCACTACCTCAAAGTACAAAGTACCTCACTCTACTTCCTCAAAGGACAAAGTACTTCACTCTACTACCTCAAAGTACAAAGTTCCTCACCGCACTACTTCAAAGTACAAAGTACCTCATTGCACTACCTCAAAGTACAAAGTACCTCACCGCACTACCTCAAAAGTACAAAGCACCTCACTGCACTACCTCAAAGTACAAAGTACATCACTCTACTATCTCAAAGTACAAAGTACCTCACCGCACTACCTCAAAGTACAAAGTTCCTCACTGCACTACCTCAAAGTACAAAGTACCTCACCGCACCACCTCAAAGTACAAAGTTCCTCACTGCACTACCTCAAAGTACAAATTACAAAGTACCTCACTCTACTACCTCAGACTACAAAGTAGCTCACTACACTACCTCAAAGTACAAAGTGCTGCACCGCACTACCTCAAAGTACAAAGTACCTCACCGCACTACCTCAAAGTACAAAGTACCTCACTGCACTACCTCAAAGTACTAAGTACCTCACTGCACTACCTCAAGTACAAACTACCTCACTCTACTACCTCAAAGTACAATGTACCTCACCGCACTACCTCACAGTACAAAGTACCTCACTCTAATACCTCAAAGTACAAAGTACCTCACTGCACTACCTCAAAGTACAAAGTTCCTCACTGCACTACCTCAAAGTACAAAGTACCTCACTCTACTTCCTCAAAGTACAAAGTACTTCACTCTACTACCTCAAAGTACAAAGTTCTTCACCGCACTACTTCAAAGTACAAAGTACCTCATTGCACTACCTCAAAGTACAAAGTACCTCACCGCACTACCTCAAAGTACAAAGCACCTCACTGCACTACCTCAAAGTACAAAGTACATCACTCTACTATCTCAAAGTACAAAGTACCTCACCGCACTACCTCAAAGTACAAAGTTCCTCACTGCACTACCTCAAAGTACAAAGTACCTCACCGCACCACCTCAAAGTACAAAGTTCCTCACTGCACTACCTCAAAGTACAAATTACAAAGTACCTCACTGTACTACCTCAGACTACAAAGTAGCTCACTACACTACCTCAAAGTACAAAGTACTGCACCGCACTACCTCAAAGTACAAAGTACCTCACCGCACTACATCAAAGTACGAAGTACCTCACTGCACTACCTCAAAGTACAAAGGACATCACTCTACTACCCCAAAGTACAAAGTAGCTCACCGCTCTACCTCAAAGTACAAAGTACCTCACTGCACTACCTCAAAGTACAAAGTACCTCACCGCACCACCTCAAAGTACAAACTTCCTCACTGCACTACCTCAAAGTAAAAAGTTCCTCACCGCCCTACCACAAAGTGCAAACTACCTCACTCTACTACCTGAAAGTACAAAGTTCCTCACCGCACTACGTCAAAGTACAAAGTACCTCATTGCACTACCTCAAAGTACAAAGTACCTCACCGCACTACCTCAAAGTACAAAGCACCTCACTGCACTACCTCAAAGTACAAAGTACATCACTCTACTACCTCAAAGTACAAAGTAGCTCACCGCTCTACCTCAAACTACAAAGCACCTCACCGCACTACCTCAAAGTACAAAGTACCTCACTCTACTTCCTCAAAGGACAAAGTACTTCACTCTACTACCTCAAAGTACAAAGTTCCTCACCGCACTACTTCAAAGTACAAAGTACCTCATTGCACTACCTCAAAGTACAAAGTACCTCACCGCACTACCTCAAAGTACAAAGCACCTCACTGCACTACCTCAAAGTACAAAGTACATCACTCTACTATCTCAAAGTACAAAGTACCTCACCGCACTACCTCAAAGTACAAAGTTCCTCACTGCACTACCTCAAAGTACAAAGTACCTCACCGCACCACCTCAAAGTACAAAGTTCCTCACTGCACTACCTCAAAGTACAAATTACAAAGTACCTCACTCTACTACCTCAGACTACAAAGTAGCTCACTACACTACCTCAAAGTACAAAGTACTGCACCGCACTACCTCAAAGTACAAAATACCTCACCGCACTACCTCAAAGTACAAAGAACCTCACTGCACTACCTCAAAGTACAAAGTACCTCACCGCACCATCTCAAAGTACAAAGTTCCTCACTGCACTACCTCAAAGTACAAAGTTCCTCACCGCCCTACCTCAAAGTGCAAACTACCTCACTCTACTACCTCAAAGTACAAAGTTCCTCACCGCACTACTTCAAAGTACAAAGTACCTCATTGCACTACCTCAAATTACAAAGTACCTCACTCTACTACCTCAAAGTGCAAAGTTCCTCACTGCACGACCTCAAAGTACAAAGTTCCTCACCGCCCTACCTCAAAGTACAAAGTATCTCACTCTACTACCTCAAAGTACAAAGTACCTCACCGCACTACCTCAAAGTACAAAGTACCTCACTCTACAACATCAAAGTACAAAGTTCCTCACTGCACTACCTCAAAGTACAAAGTACCTCACTGCACTACCTCAAAGTACAAACTTACTCACTCTACTACCTCAAAGTACAAAGTACCTCACCGCACTACCTCAAAGTACAAAGTACCTCACTCTACTACCTCAAAGTACAAAGTACCTCACTGCACTAGCTCAAAGTACAAAGTACCTCACTCTACTACCTCAAAGTACAAAGTTCCTCACTGCACTACCTCAAAGTACAAAGTACCTCACTCTACTACCTCAAAGTACAAAGTACCTGACCGCACTGCCTCAAAGTACAAAGTACCTCACTCTACTACCTCAAGGTACAAAGTACCTCACTGCACTACCTCAAAGTACAAAGTACCTCACTCTACTACCTCAAAGTACAAACTACCTCACCGCACCACCTCAAAGTACAAAGTTCCTCACTGCACTACCTGAAAGTGCAAATTACAAAGTACCTCACTCTACTACCTCAGACTACAAAGTACCTCACTGCACTACCTCAAAGTACAAAATACTGCACCGCACTACATCCAAGTACAAAGTACCTCACCGCACTACCTCAAAGTACAAAGTACCTCACTGCACGACCTCAAATTACATAGTTCCTCACCGCCCTACCTCAAAGTACAAAGTACCTCACTCTACTACCTCAAAGTACAAAGTAGCTCACCGCTCTACCTCAAACTACAAAGTACCTCACTGCACTACCTCAAGGTACAAAGTTCCTCACTGCCCGACCTCAAAGTACAAAGTTCCTCACCGCCCTACCTCTAAGTACAAAGTACCTCACTCTACTACCTCAAAGTACGAAGTAACTCACCGCACTACCTGAAAGTACAAAGTACCTCACTCTACTACCTCAAAGTACAAAGTTCCTCACTGCACTACCTCAAAGTACAAGGTACCTCACTGCACTACCTCAAAGTATAAAGTACCTCACTCTACTACCTCAAAGTACAAATTACCTCACCGCACTACCTCAAAGTACAAAGTACCTCACTCTACTACCTCAAATTACAACGTTCCTCACTACACTACCTCAAAGTACAAAGTTCCTCACTCTACTGCCTCAAAGTACAAAGTACCTCACTCTACTACCTCAAACTACAGAAGTTTCTCACCGCACTACCTCCAAGTTCAAAGTACCTCACTGCACTACGTCAAAGTACAAAGTACCTCACTCTACTTCCTCACAGTACAAAGTACCTCACTCTACTACCTCAAAGTACAAAGTTCCTCACCGCACGACTTCAAAGTACAAAGTACCTCATTACACTACCTCAAAGTACAAAGTACCTCACCGCACTACCTCAAAGTACAAAGCACCTCACTGCACTACCTCAAAGTACAGAGTACATCACTCTACTAACTCAAAGTACAAAGTACCTCACCGCACTACCTCAAAGTACAAAGTTCCTCAGTGCACGACCTCAAAGTACAAAGTTCCTCACCGCCCTACCTCAAAGTACAAAGTACCTCACTCTATTACCTCAAAGTACAAAGTACCTCACCGCACTACCTCAAAGTACAAAGTACCTCACTCTACTACCTCAAAGTACAAAGTTCCTCACTGCACTACCTCAAAGTACAAAGTACCTCACTCTACTTCCTCAAAGTACAAAGTACTTCACTCTACTACCTCAAAGTACAAAGTTCCTCACCGCACTACTTCAAAGTACAAAGTACCTCATTGCACTACCTCAAAGTACAAAGCACCTCACTGCACTACCTCAAAGTACAAAGTACATCACTCTACTATCTCAAAGTACAAAGTACCTCACCGCACTACCTCAAAGTACAAAGTTCCTCACTGCACTACCTCAAAGTACAAAGTACCTCACCGCACCACCTCAAAGTACAAAGTTCCTCACTGCACTACCTCAAAGTACAAATTACAAAGTACCTCACTCTACTACCTCAGACTACAAAGTAGCTCACTACACTACCTCAAAGTACAAAGTACCTCACTGCACTACCTCAAGGTACAAAGTTCCTCACTGTACGACCTCAAAGTACAAAGTTCCTCACCGCCCTACCTCTAAGTACAAAGTACCTCACTCTACTACCTCAAAGTACGAAGTACCTCACCGTACTACCTCAAAGTACAAAGTACCTCACTCTACTACCTCAAAGTACAAAGTTCCTCACTGCACTACCTCAAAGTACAAGGTACCTCACTGCACTACCTCAAAGTATAAAGTACCTCACTCTACTACCTCAAAGTACAAATTACCTCACCGCACTACCTCAAAGTACAAAGTACCTCACTCTACTACCTCAAAGTACAAAGTACCTCACTCTACTACCTCAAACTACAGAAGTTTCTCACCGCACTACCTCAAAGTGCAAAGAATCTCAATGCACTACGTCAAAGTACAAAGTACCTCACTCTACTTCCTCAAAGTACAAAGTACCTCACTCTACTACCTCAAAGTACAAAGTTCCTCACCGCATGACTTCAAAGTACAAAGTACCTCATTACACTACCTCAAAGTACAAAGTACCTCACCGCACTAACTCAAAGTACAAAGCACCTCACTGCACTACCTCAAAATACAGAGTACATCACTCTACAAACTCAAAGTACAAAGTACCTCACCGCACTACCTCAAAGTACAAAGTTCCTCACTGCACGACCTCAAAGTACAAAGTTCCTCACCGCCCTACCTCAAAGTACAAAGTACCTCACTCTATTACCTCAAAGTACAAAGTACCTCACCGCACTACCTCAAAGTACAAAGTACCTCACTCTACTACCTCAAAGTACAAAGTTCCTCACTGCACTACCTCAAAGTACAAAGTACCTCACTGCACTACCTCAAAGTACAAACTACCTCACTCTACTACCTCAAAGTACAAAGTACCTCACCGCACTACCTCAAAGTACAAAGTACCTCACTCTACTACCTCAAAGTACGAAGTACCTCACTGCACTACCTCAAAGTACAAAGTACCTCACTCTACTTCCTCAAAGTACAAAGTACTTCACTCTACTACCTCAAAGTACAAAGTTCCTCACCGCACTACTTCAAAGTACAAAGTACCTCATTGCACTACCTCAAAGTACAAAGTACGTCACCGCACTACCTCAAAGTACAAAGTACCTCACTCTACTTCCTCAAAGTACAAAGTACTTCACTCTACTACCTCAAAGTACAAAGTTCCTCACCGCACTACTTCAAAGTACAAAGTACCTCATTGCACTACCTCAAAGTACAAAGTACCTCACCGCACTACCTCAAAGTACAAAGCACCTCACTGCACTACCTCAAAGTACAAAGTACATCACTCTACTATCTCAAAGTACAAAGTACCTCACCGCACTACCTCAAAGTACAAAGTTCCTCACTGCACTACCTCAAAGTACAAAGTACCTCACCGCACCACCTCAAAGTACAAAGTTCCTCACTGCACTACCTCAAAGTACAAATTACAAAGTACCTCACTCTACTACCTCAGACTACAAAGTAGCTCACTACACTACCTCAAAGTACAAAGTACTGCACCGCACTACCTCAAAGTACAAAGTACCTCACCGCACTACCTCAAAGTACAAAGAACCTCACTGCACTACCTCAAAGTACAAAGTACATCACTATACTACCTCAAAGTACAAAGTAGCTCACCGCTCTACCTCAAAGTACAAAGTACCTCACTGCACTACCTCAAAGTACAAAGTACCTCACCGCACCATCTCAAAGTACAAAGTTCCTCACTGCACTACCTCAAAGTACAAAGTTCCTCACCGCCCTACCTCAAAGTGCAAACTACCTCACTCTACTACCTCAAAGTACAAAGTTCCTCACCGCACTACTTCGAAGTACAAAGTACCTCATTGCACTACCTCAAATTACAAAGTACCTCACTCTACTACCTCAAAGTACAAAGTTCCTCACTGCACGACCTCAAAGTACAAAGTTCCTCACCGCCCTACCTCAAAGTACAAAGTATCTCACTCTACTACCTCAAAGTACAAAGTACCTCACCGCACTACCTCAAAGTACAAAGTACCTCACTCTACAACATCAAAGTACAAAGTTCCTCACTGCACTACCTCAAAGTACAAAGTACCTCACTGCACTACCTCAAAGTACAAACTTACTCACTCTACTACCTCAAAGTACAAAGTACCTCACCGCACTACCTCAAAGTACAAAGTACCTCACTCTACTACCTCAAAGTCCAAAGTACCTCACTGCACTAGCTCAAAGTACAAAGTACCTCACTCTACTACCTCAAAGTACAAAGTTCCTCACTGCACTACCTCAAAGTACAAAGTACCTCACTCTACTACCTCAAAGTACAAAGTACCTGACCGCACTGCCTCAAAGTACAAAGTACCTCACTCTACTACCTCAAGGTACAAAGTACCTCACTGCACTACCTCAAAGTACAAAGTACCTCACTCTACTACCTCAAAGTACAAACTACCTCACCGCACCACCTCAAAGTACAAAGTTCCTCACTGCACTACCTGAAAGTGCAAATTACAAAGTACCTCACTCTACTACCTCAGACTACAAAGTACCTCACTGCACTACCTCAAAGTACAAAATACTGCACCGCACTACATCCAAGTACAAAGTACCTCACCGCACTACCTCAAAGTACAAAGTACCTGACTGCACGACCTCAAAGTACCTCACTGCACTACCTCAAAGTACAAAGTTCCTCACTGCACTACCTCAAATTACATAGTTCCTCACCGCCCTACCTCAAAGTACAAAGTACCTCACTCTACTACCTCAAAGTACAAAGTAGCTCACCGCTCTACCTCAAACTACAAAGTACCTCACTGCACTACCTCAAGGTACAAAGTTCCTCACCGCACTACCTCAAAGTACAAAGCACCTCACTGCACTACCTCAAAGTACAAAGTACATCACTCTACTATCTCAAAGTACAAAGTACCTCACCGCACTACCTCAAAGTACAAAGTTCCTCACTGCACTACCTCAAAGTACAAAGTACCTCACCGCACCACCTCAAAGTACAAAGTTCCTCACTGCACTACCTCAAAGTACAAATTACAAAGTACCTCACTCTACTACCTCAGACTACAAAGTAGCTCACTACACTACCTCAAAGTACAAAGTACTGCACCGCACTACCTCAAAGTACAAAGTACCTCACCGCACTACCTCAAAGTACAAAGAACCTCACTGCACTACCTCAAAGTACAAAGTACATCACTCTACTACCTCAAAGTACAAAGTAACTCACCGCTCTACCTCAAAGTACAAAGTACCTCACTGCACTACCTCAAAGTACAAAGTACCTCACCGCACCATCTCAAAGTACAAAGTTCCTCACTGCACTACCTCAAAGTACAAAGTTCCTCACCGCCCTACCTCAAAGTGCAAACTACCTCACTCTACTACCTCAAAGTACAAAGTTCCTCACCGCACTACTTCAAAGTACAAAGTACCTCATTGCACTACCTCAAATTACAAAGTACCTCACTCTACTACCTCAAAGTACAAAGTTCCTCACTGCACGACCTCAAAGTACAAAGTTCCTCACCGCCCTACCTCAAAGTACAAAGTATCTCACTCTACTACCTCAAAGTACAAAGTACCTCACCGCACTACCTCAAAGTACAAAGTACCTCACTCTACAACATCAAAGTACAAAGTTCCTCACTACACTACCTCAAAGTACAAAGTACATCACTGCACTACCTCAAAGTACAAACTTACTCACTCTACTACCTCAAAGTACAAAGTACCTCACCGCACTACCTCAAAGTACAAAGTACCTCACTCTACTACCTCAAAGTACAAAGTACCTCACTGCACTAGCTCAAAGTACAAACTACCTCACTCTACTACCTCAAAGTACAAAGTTCCTCACTGCACTACCTCAAAGTACAAAGTACCTCACTCTACTACCTCAAAGTACAAAGTACCTGACCGCACTGCCTCAAAGTACAAAGTACCTCACTCTACTACCTCAAGGTACAAAGTACCTCACTGCACTACCTCAAAGTACAAAGTACCTCACTCTGCTACCTCAAAGTACAAACTACCTCACCGCACCACCTCAAAGTACAAAGTTCCTCACTGCACTACCTGAAAGTGCAAATTACAAAGTACCTCACTCTACTACCTCAGACGACAAAGTACCTCACTGCACTACCTCAAAGTACAAAATACTGCGCCGCACTACATCCAAGTACAAAGTACCTCACCGCACTACCTCAAAGTACAAAGTACCTCACTGCACGACCTCAAAGTACCTCACTGCACTACCTCAAAGTACAAAGTTCCTCACTGCACTACCTCAAATTACATAGTTCCTCACCGCCCTACCTCAAAGTACAAAGTACCTCACTCTACTACCTCAAAGTACAAAGTAGCTCACCGCTCTACCTCAAACTACAAAGTACCTCACTGCACTACCTCAAGGTACAAAGTTCCTCACTGCCCGACCTCAAAGTACAAAGTTCCTCACCGCCCTACCTCTAAGTACAAAGTACCTCACTCTACTACCTCAAAGTACGAAGTAACTCACCGCACTACCTGAAAGTACAAAGTACCTCACTCTACTACCTCAAAGTACAAAGTTCCTCACTGCACTACCTCAAAGTACAAGGTACCTCACCGCACTACCTCAAAGTACAAAGCACCTCACTGCACTACCTCAAAGTACAAAGTACATCACTCTACTATCTCAAAGTACAAAGTACCTCACCGCACTACCTCAAAGTACAAAGTTCCTCACTGCACTACCTCAAAGTACAAAGTACCTCACCGCACCACCTCAAAGTACAAAGTTCCTCACTGCACTACCTCAAAGTACAAATTACAAAGTACCTCACTCTACTACCTCAGACTACAAAGTAGCTCACTACACTACCTCAAAGTACAAAGTACTGCACCGCACTACCTCAAAGTACAAAGTACCTCACCGCACTACCTCAAAGTACAAAGAACCTCACTGCACTACCTCAAAGTACAAAGTACATCACTCTACTACCTCAAAGTACAAAGTAGCTCACCGCTCTACCTCAAAGTACAAAGTACCTCACTGCACTACCTCAAAGTACAAAGTACCTCACCGCACCATCTCAAAGTACAAAGTTCCTCACTGCACTACCTCAAAGTACAAAGTTCCTCACCGCCCTACCTCAAAGTGCAAACTACCTCACTCTACTACCTCAAAGTACAAAGTTCCTCACCGCACTACTTCAAAGTACAAAGTACCTCATTGCACTACCTCAAATTACAAAGTACCTCACTCTACTACCTCAAAGTACAAAGTTCCTCACTGCACGACCTCAAAGTACAAAGTTCCTCACCGCCCTACCTCAAAGTACAAAGTATCTCACTCTACTACCTCAAAGTACAAAGTACCTCACCGCACTACCTCAAAGTACAAAGTACCTCACTCTACAACATCAAAGTACAAAGTTCCTCACTGCACTACCTCAAAGTACAAAGTACATCACTGCACTACCTCAAAGTACAAACTTACTCACTCTACTACCTCAAAGTACAAAGTACCTCACCGCACTACCTCAAAGTACAAAGTACCTCACTCTACTACCTCAAAGTACAAAGTACCTCACTGCACTAGCTCAAAGTACAAACTACCTCACTCTACTACCTCAAAGTACAAAGTTCCTCACTGCACTACCTCAAAGTACAAAGTACCTCACTCTACTACCTCAAAGTACAAAGTACCTGACCGCACTGCCTCAAAGTACAAAGTACCTCACTCTACTACCTCAAGGTACAAAGTACCTCACTGCACTACCTCAAAGTACAAAGTACCTCACTCTGCTACCTCAAAGTACAAACTACCTCACCGCACCACCTCAAAGTACAAAGTTCCTCACTGCACTACCTGAAAGTGCAAATTACAAAGTACCTCACTCTACTACCTCAGACGACAAAGTACCTCACTGCACTACCTCAAAGTACAAAATACTGCGCCGCACTACATCCAAGTACAAAGTACCTCACCGCACTACCTCAAAGTACAAAGTACCTCACTGCACGACCTCAAAGTACCTCACTGCACTACCTCAAAGTACAAAGTTCCTCACTGCACTACCTCAAATTACATAGTTCCTCACCGCCCTACCTCAAAGTACAAAGTACCTCACTCTACTACCTCAAAGTACAAAGTAGCTCACCGCTCTACCTCAAACTACAAAGTACCTCACTGCACTACCTCAAGGTACAAAGTTCCTCACTGCCCGACCTCAAAGTACAAAGTTCCTCACCGCCCTACCTCTAAGTACAAAGTACCTCACTCTACTACCTCAAAGTACGAAGTAACTCACCGCACTACCTGAAAGTACAAAGTACCTCACTCTACTACCTCAAAGTACAAAGTTCCTCACTGCACTACCTCAAAGTACAAGGTACCTCACTGCACTACCTCAAAGTATAAAGTACCTCACTCTACTACCTCAAAGTACACATTACCTCACCGCACTACCTCAAAGTACAAAGTACCTCACTCTACTACCTCAAATTACAACGTTCCTCACTACACTACCTCAAAGTACAAAGTTCCTCACTCTACTGCCTCAAAGTACAAAGTACCTCACTCTACTACCTCAAACTACAGAAGTTTCTCACCGCACTACCTCCAAGTGCAAAGTACCTCACTGCACTACGTCAAAGTACAAAGTACCTCACTCTACTTCCTCACAGTACAAAGTACCTCACTCTACTACCTCAAAGTACAAAGTTCCTCACCGCACGACTTCAAAGTACAAAGTACCTCATTACACTACCTCAAAGTACAAAGTACCTCACCGCACTACCTCAAAGTACAAAGCACCTCACTGCACTACCTCAAAGTACAGAGTACATCACTCTACTAACTCAAAGTACAAAGTACCTCACCGCACTACCTCAAAGTACAAAGTTCCTCAGTGCACGACCTCAAAGTACAAAGTTCCTCACCGCCCTACCTCAAAGTACAACGTACCTCACTCTATTACCTCAAAGTACAAAGTACCTCACCGCACTACCTCAAAGTACAAAGTACCTCACTCTACTACCTCAAAGTACAAAGTTCCTCACTGCACTACCTCAAAGTACAAAGTACCTCACTCTACTTCCTCAAAGTACAAAGTACTTCACTCTACTACCTCAAAGTACAAAGTTCCTCACCGCACTACTTCAAAGTACAAAGTACCTCATTGCACTACCTCAAAGTACAAAGCACCTCACTGCACTACCTCAAAGTACAAAGTACATCACTCTACTATCTCAAAGTACAAAGTACCTCACCGCACTACCTCAAAGTACAAAGTTCCTCACTGCACTACCTCAAAGTACAAAGTACCTCACCGCACCACCTCAAAGTACAAAGTTCCTCACTGCACTACCTCAAAGTACAAATTACAAAGTACCTCACTCTACTACCTCAGACTACAAAGTAGCTCACTACACTACCTCAAAGTACAAAGTACCTCACTGCACTACCTCAAGGTACAAAGTTCCTCACTGTACGACCTCAAAGTACAAAGTTCCTCACCGCCCTACCTCTAAGTACAAAGTACCTCACTCTACTACCTCAAAGTACGAAGTACCTCACCGTACTACCTCAAAGTACAAAGTACCTCACTCTACTACCTCAAAGTACAAAGTTCCTCACTGCACTACCTCAAAGTACAAGGTACCTCACTGCACTACCTCAAAGTATAAAGTACCTCACTCTACTACCTCAAAGTACAAATTACCTCACCGCACTACCTCAAAGTACAAAGTACCTCACTCTACTACCTCAAAGTACAAAGTACCTCACTCTACTACCTCAAACTACAGAAGTTTCTCACCGCACTACCTCAAAGTGCAAAGAATCTCAATGCAC
Organism: Mobula birostris; assembly: GCF_030028105.1. Classification (NCBI taxonomy): domain Eukaryota; kingdom Metazoa; phylum Chordata; class Chondrichthyes; order Myliobatiformes; family Myliobatidae; genus Mobula; species Mobula birostris. Next base: position 66,498 of record NW_027274749.1, read on the forward strand.
TACGTCAAAGTACAAAGTACCTCACTCTACTTCCTCAAAGTACAAAGTACCTCACTCTACTACCTCAAAGTACAAAGTTCCTCACCGCATGACATCAAAGTACAAAGTACCTCATTACACTACCTCAAAGTACAAAGTACCTCACCGCACTAACTCAAAGTACAAAGCACCTCACTGCACTACCTCAAAATACAGAGTACATCACTCTACAAACTCAAAGTACAAAGTACCTCACCGCACTACCTCAAAGTACAAAGTTCCTCACTGCACGACCTCAAAGTACAAAGTTCCTCACCGCCCTACCTCAAAGTACAAAGTACCTCACTCTATTACCTCAAAGTACAAAGTACCTCACCGCACTACCTCAAAGTACAAAGTACCTCACTCTACTACCTCAAAGTACAAAGTTCCTCACTGCACTACCTCAAAGTACAAAGTACCTCACTGCACTACCTCAAAGTACAAACTACCTCACTCTACTACCTCAAAGTACAAAGTACCTCACCGCACTACCTCAAAGTACAAAGTACCTCACTCTACTACCTCAAAGTACGAAGTACCTCACTGCACTACCTCAAAGTACAAAGTACCTCACTCTACTTCCTCAAAGTACAAAGTACTTCACTCTACTACCTCAAAGTACAAAGTTCCTCACCGCACTACTTCAAAGTACAAAGTACCTCATTGCACTACCTCAAAGTACAAAGTACGTCACCGCACTACCTCAAAGTACAAAGTACCTCACTCTACTTCCTCAAAGTACAAAGTACTTCACTCTACTACCTCAAAGTACAAAGTTCCTCACCGCACTACTTCAAAGTACAAAGTACCTCATTGCACTACCTCAAAGTACAAAGTACCTCACCGCACTACCTCAAAGTACAAAGCACCTCACTGCACTACCTCAAAGTACAAAGTACATCACTCTACTATCTCAAAGTACAAAGTACCTCACCGCACTACCTCAAAGTACAAAGTTCCTCACTGCACTACCTCAAAGTACAAAGTACCTCACCGCACCACCTCAAAGTACAAAGTTCCTCACTGCACTACCTCAAAGTACAAATTACAAAGTACCTCACTCTACTACCTCAGACTACAAAGTAGCTCACTACACTACCTCAAAGTACAAAGTACTGCACCGCACTACCTCAAAGTACAAAGTACCTCACCGCACTACCTCAAAGTACAAAGAACCTCACTGCACTACCTCAAAGTACAAAGTACATCACTATACTACCTCAAAGTACAAAGTAGCTCACCGCTCTACCTCAAAGTACGAAGTACCTCACTGCACTACCTCAAAGTACAAAGTACCTCACCGCACCATCTCAAAGTACAAAGTTCCTCACTGCACTACCTCAAAGTACAAAGTTCCTCACCGCCCTACCTCAAAGTGCAAACTACCTCACTCTACTACCTCAAAGTACAAAGTTCCTCACCGCACTACTTCAAAGTACAAAGTACCTCATTGCACTACCTCAAATTACAAAGTACCTCACTCTACTACCTCAAAGTACAAAGTTCCTCACTGCACGACCTCAAAGTACAAAGTTCCTCACCGCCCTACCTCAAAGTACAAAGTATCTCACTCTACTACCTCAAAGTACAAAGTACCTCACCGCACTACCTCAAAGTACAAAGTACCTCACTCTACAACATCAAAGTACAAAGTTCCTCACTGCACTACCTCAAAGTACAAAGTACCTCACTGCACTACCTCAAAGTACAAACTTACTCACTCTACTACCTCAAAGTACAAAGTACCTCACCGCACTACCTCAAAGTACAAAGTACCTCACTCTACTACCTCAAAGTCCAAAGTACCTCACTGCACTAGCTCAAAGTACAAAGTACCTCACTCTACTACCTCAAAGTACAAAGTTCCTCACTGCACTACCTCAAAGTACAAAGTACCTCACTCTACTACCTCAAAGTACAAAGTACCTGACCGCACTGCCTCAAAGTACAAAGTACCTCACTCTACTACCTCAAGGTACAAAGTACCTCACTGCACTACCTCAAAGTACAAAGTACCTCACTCTACTACCTCAAAGTACAAACTACCTCACCGCACCACCTCAAAGTACAAAGTTCCTCACTGCACTACCTGAAAGTGCAAATTACAAAGTACCTCACTCTACTACCTCAGACTACAAAGTACCTCACTGCACTACCTCAAAGTACAAAATACTGCACCGCACTACATCCAAGTACAAAGTACCTCACCGCACTACCTCAAAGTACAAAGTACCTGACTGCACGACCTCAAAGTACCTCACTGCACTACCTCAAAGTACAAAGTTCCTCACTGCACTACCTCAAATTACATAGTTCCTCACCGCCCTACCTCAAAGTACAAAGTACCTCACTCTACTACCTCAAAGTACAAAGTAGCTCACCACTCTACCTCAAACTACAAAGTACCTCACTGCACTACCTCAAGGTACAAAGTTCCTCACCGCACTACCTCAAAGTACAAAGCACCTCACTGCACTACCTCAAAGTACAAAGTACATCACTCTACTATCTCAAAGTACAAAGTACCTCACCGCACTACCTCAAAGTACAAAGTTCCTCACTGCACTACCTCAAAGTACAAAGTACCTCACCGCACCACCTCAAAGTACAAAGTTCCTCACTGCACTACCTCAAAGTACAAATTACAAAGTACCTCACTCTACTACCTCAGACTACAAAGTAGCTTACTACACTACCTCAAAGTACAAAGTACTGCACCTCACTACCTCAAAGTACAAAGTACCTCACCGCACTACCTCAAAGTACAAAGAACCTCACTGCACTACCTCAAAGTACAAAGTACATCACTCTACTACCTCAAAGTACAAAGTAGCTCACCGCTCTACCTCAAAGTACAAAGTACCTCACTGCACTACCTCAAAGTACAAAGTACCTCACCGCACCATCTCAAAGTACAAAGTTCCTCACTGCACTACCTCAAAGTACAAAGTTCCTCACCGCCCTACCTCAAAGTGCAAACTACCTCACTCTACTACCTCAAAGTACAAAGTTCCTCACCGCACTACTTCAAAGTACAAAGTACCTCATTGCACTACCTCAAATTACAAAGTACCTCACTCTACTACCTCAAAGTACAAAGTTCCTCACTGCACGACCTCAAAGTACAAAGTTCCTCACCGCCCTACCTCAAAGTACAAAGTATCTCACTCTACTACCTCAAAGTACAAAGTACCTCACCGCACTACCTCAAAGTACAAAGTACCTCACTCTACAACATCAAAGTACAAAGTTCCTCACTGCACTACCTCAAAGTACAAAGTACATCACTGCACTACCTCAAAGTACAAACTTACTCACTCTACTACCTCAAAGTACAAAGTACCTCACCGCACTACCTCAAAGTACAAAGTACCTCACTCTACTACCTCAAAGTACAAAGTACCTCACTGCACTAGCTCAAAGTACAAACTACCTCACTCTACTACCTCAAAGTACAAAGTTCCTCACTGCACTACCTCAAAGTACAAAGTACCTCACTCTACTACCTCAAAGTACAAAGTACCTGACCGCACTGCCTCAAAGTACAAAGTACCTCACTCTACTACCTCAAGGTACAAAGTACCTCACTGCACTACCTCAAAGTACAAAGTACCTCACTCTGCTACCTCAAAGTACAAACTACCTCACCGCACCACCTCAAAGTACAAAGTTCCTCACTGCACTACCTGAAAGTGCAAATTACAAAGTACCTCACTCTACTACCTCAGACGACAAAGTACCTCACTGCACTACCTCAAAGTACAAAATACTGCGCCGCACTACATCCAAGTACAAAGTACCTCACCGCACTACCTCAAAGTACAAAGTACCTCACTGCACGACCTCAAAGTACCTCACTGCACTACCTCAAAGTACAAAGTTCCTCACTGCACTACCTCAAATTACATAGTTCCTCACCGCCCTACCTCTAAGTACAAAGTACCTCACTCTACTACCTCAAAGTACGAAGTAACTCACCGCACTACCTCAAAGTACAAAGTACCTCACTGCACTACCTCAAAGTACAAAGTACCTCACCGCACCATCTCAAAGTACAAAGTTCCTCACTGCACTACCTCAAAGTACAAAGTTCCTCACCGCCCTACCTCAAAGTGCAAACTACCTCACTCTACTACCTCAAAGTACAAAGTTCCTCACCGCACTACTTCAAAGTACAAAGTACCTCATTGCACTACCTCAAATTACAAAGTACCTCACTCTACTACCTCAAAGTACAAAGTTCCTCACTGCACGACCTCAAAGTACAAAGTTCCTCACCGCCCTACCTCAAGTACAAAGTATCTCACTCTACTACCTCAAAGTACAAAGTACCTCACCGCACTACCTCAAAGTACAAAGTACCTCACTCTACAACATCAAAGTACAAAGTTCCTCACTGCACTACCTCAAAGTACAAAGTACCTCACTGCACTACCTCAAAGTACAAACTTACTCACTCTACTACCTCAAAGTACAAAGTACCTCACCGCACTACCTCAAAGTACAAAGTACCTCACTCTACTACCTCAAAGTCCAAAGTACCTCACTGCACTAGCTCAAAGTACAAAGTACCTCACTCTACTACCTCAAAGTACAAAGTTCCTCACTGCACTACCTCAAAGTACAAAGTACCTCACTCTACTACCTCAAAGTACAAAGTACCTGACCGCACTGCCTCAAAGTACAAAGTACCTCACTCTACTACCTCAAGGTACAAAGTACCTCACTGCACTACCTCAAAGTACAAAGTACCTCACTCTACTACCTCAAAGTACAAACTACCTCACCGCACCACCTCAAAGTACAAAGTTCCTCACTGCACTACCTGAAAGTGCAAATTACAAAGTACCTCACTCTACTACCTCAGACTACAAAGTACCTCACTGCACTACCTCAAAGTACAAAATACTGCACCGCACTACATCCAAGTACAAAGTACCTCACCGCACTACCTCAAAGTACAAAGTACCTGACTGCACGACCTCAAAGTACCTCACTGCACTACCTCAAAGTACAAAGTTCCTCACTGCACTACCTCAAATTACATAGTTCCTCACCGCCCTACCTCAAAGTACAAAGTACCTCACTCTACTACCTCAAAGTACAAAGTAGCTCACCGCTCTACCTCAAACTACAAAGTACCTCACTGCACTACCTCAAGGTACAAAGTTCCTCACCGCACTACCTCAAAGTACAAAGCACCTCACTGCACTACCTCAAAGTACAAAGTACATCACTCTACTATCTCAAAGTACAAAGTACCTCACCGCACTACCTCAAAGTACAAAGTTCCTCACTGCACTACCTCAAAGTACAAAGTACCTCACCGCACCACCTCAAAGTACAAAGTTCCTCACTGCACTACCTCAAAGTACAAATTACAAAGTACCTCACTCTACTACCTCAGACTACAAAGTAGCTCACTACACTACCTCAAAGTACAAAGTACTGCACCGCACTACCTCAAAGTACAAAGTACCTCACCGCACTACCTCAAAGTACAAAGAACCTCACTGCACTACCTCAAAGTACAAAGTACATCACTCTACTACCTCAAAGTACAAAGTAGCTCACCGCTCTACCTCAAAGTACAAAGTACCTCACTGCACTACCTCAAAGTACAAAGTACCTCACCGCACCATCTCAAAGTACAAAGTTCCTCACTGCACTACCTCAAAGTACAAAGTTCCTCACCGCCCTACCTCAAAGTGCAAACTACCTCACTCTACTACCTCAAAGTACAAAGTTCCTCACCGCACTACTTCAAAGTACAAAGTACCTCATTGCACTACCTCAAATTACAAAGTACCTCACTCTACTACCTCAAAGTACAAAGTTCCTCACTGCACGACCTCAAAGTACAAAGTTCCTCACCGCCCTACCTCAAAGTACAAAGTATCTCACTCTACTACCTCAAAGTACAAAGTACCTCACCGCACTACCTCAAAGTACAAAGTACCTCACTCTACAACATCAAAGTACAAAGTTCCTCACTGCACTACCTCAAAGTACAAAGTACATCACTGCACTACCTCAAAGTACAAACTTACTCACTCTACTACCTCAAAGTACAAAGTACCTCACCGCACTACCTCAAAGTACAAAGTACCTCACTCTACTACCTCAAAGTACAAAGTACCTCACTGCACTAGCTCAAAGTACAAACTACCTCACTCTACTACCTCAAAGTACAAAGTTCCTCACTGCACTACCTCAAAGTACAAAGTACCTCACTCTACTACCTCAAAGTACAAAGTACCTGACCGCACTGCCTCAAAGTACAAAGTACCTCACTCTACTACCTCAAGGTACAAAGTACCTCACTGCACTACCTCAAAGTACAAAGTACCTCACTCTGCTACCTCAAAGTACAAACTACCTCACCGCACCACCTCAAAGTACAAAGTTCCTCACTGCACTACCTGAAAGTGCAAATTACAAAGTACCTCACTCTACTACCTCAGACGACAAAGTACCTCACTGCACTACCTCAAAGTACAAAATACTGCGCCGCACTACATCCAAGTACAAAGTACCTCACCGCACTACCTCAAAGTACAAAGTACCTCACTGCACGACCTCAAAGTACCTCACTGCACTACCTCAAAGTACAAAGTTCCTCACTGCACTACCTCAAATTACATAGTTCCTCACCGCCCTACCTCAAAGTACAAAGTACCTCACTCTACTACCTCAAAGTACAAAGTAGCTCACCGCTCTACCTCAAACTACAAAGTACCTCACTGCACTATCTCAAGGTACAAAGTTCCTCACTGCCCGACCTCAAAGTACAAAGTTCCTCACCGCCCTACCTCTAAGTACAAAGTACCTCACTCTACTACCTCAAAGTACGAAGTAACTCACCGCACTACCTCAAAGTACAAAGTACCTCACTCTACTACCTCAAAGTACAAAGTTCCTCACTGCACTACCTCAAAGTACAAGGTACCTCACTGCACTACCTCAAAGTATAAAGTACCTCACTCTACTACCTCAAAGTACAAATTACCTCACCGCACTACCTCAAAGTACAAAGTACCTCACTCTACTACCTCAAATTACAAAGTTCCTCACTACACTACCTCAAAGTACAAAGTTCCTCACTCTACTGCCTCAAAGTACAAAGTACCTCACTCTACTACCTCAAACTACAGAAGTTTCTCACCGCACTACCTCCAAGTGCAAAGTATCTCACTCTACTACCTCAAAGTACAAAGTTCCTCACTGCACTACCTCAAAGTACAAAGTACCTCACTGCACTACCTCAAAGTACAAACTTACTCACTCTACTAACTCAAAGTACAAAGTACCTCACCGCACTACCTCAAAGTACAAAGTACCTCACTCTACTACCTCAAAGTCCAAAGTACCTCACTGCACTAGCTCAAAGTACAAAGTACCTCACTCTACTACCTCAAAGTACAAAGTTCCTCACTGCACTACCTCAAAGTACAAAGTACCTCACTCTACTACCTCAAAGTACAAAGTACCTGACCGCACCACCTCAAAGTACAAAGTTCCTCACTGCACTACCTCAAAGTACAAAGTTCCTCACCGCCCTACCTCAAAGTGCAAACTACCTCACTCTACTACCTCAAAGTACAAAGTTCCTCACCGCACTACTTCAAAGTACAAAGTACCTCATTGCACTACCTCAAAGTACAAAGTACCTCACCGCACTACCTCAAAGTACAAAGCACCTCACTGCACTACCTCAAAGTACAAAGTACATCACTCTACTACCTCAAAGTACAAAGTAGCTCACCGCTCTACCTCAATGTACAAAGCACCTCACCGCACTACCTCAAAGTACAAAGTACCTCACTCTACTTCCTCAAAGTACAAAGTACTTCACTCTACTACCTCAAAGTACAAAGTTCCTCACCGCACTACTTCAAAGTACAAAGTACCTCATTGCACTACCTCAAAGTACAAAGTACCTCACCGCACTACCTCAAAGTACAAAGCACCTCACGGCACTACCTCAAAGTACAAAGTACATCACTCTACTATCTCAAAGTACAAAGTACCTCACCGCACTACCTCAAAGTACAAAGTTCCTCACTGCACTACCTCAAGTACAAAGTACCTCACCGCACCACCTCAAAGTACAAAGTTCCTCACTGCACTACCTCAAAGTCCAAATTACAAAGTACCTCACTCTACTACCTCAGACTACAAAGTAGCTCACTACACTACCTCAAAGTACAAAGTGCTGCACCGCACTACCTCAAAGTACAAAGTACCTCACCGCACTACCTCAAAGTACAAAGTACCTCACTGCACTACCTCAAAGTACAAAGTACCTCACTGCACTACCTCAAGTACAAACTACCTCACTCTACTACCTCAAAGTACAAAGTACCTCACCGCACTACCTCACAGTACAAAGTACCTCACTCTAATACCTCAAAGTACAAAGTACCTCACTGCACTACCTCAAAGTACAAAGTTCCTCACTGCACTACCTCAAAGTACAAAGTACCTCACTCTACTTCCTCAAAGTACAAAGTACTTCACTCTACTACCTCAAAGTACAAAGTTCCTCACCGCACTACTTCAAAGTACAAAGTACCTCATTGCACTACCTCAAAGTACAAAGCACCTCACTGCACTACCTCAAAGTACAAAGTACATCACTCTACTATCTCAAAGTACAAAGTACCTCACCGCACTACCTCAAAGTACAAAGTTCCTCACTGCACTACCTCAAAGTACAAAGTACCTCACCGCACCACCTCAAAGTACAAAGTTCCTCACTGCACTACCTCAAAGTACAAATTACAAAGTACCTCACTCTACTACCTCAGACTACAAAGTAGCTCACTACACTACCTCAAAGTACAAAGTACTGCACCGCACTACCTCAAAGTACAAAGTACCTCACCGCACTACCTCAAAGTACGAAGTACCTCACTGCACTACCTCAAAGTACAAAGTACATCACTCTACTACCTCAAAGTACAAAGTAGCTCACCGCTCTACCTCAAAGTACAAAGTACCTCACTGCACTACCTCAAAGTACAAAGTACCTCACCGCACTACCTCAAAGTACAAAGTTCCTCACTGCACTACCTCAAAGTACAAAGTTCCTCACCGCCCTACCTCAAAGTGCAAACTACCTCACTCTACTACCTCAAAGTACAAAGTTCCTCACCGCACTACTTCAAAGTACAAAGTACCTCATTGCACTACCTCAAAGTACAAAGTACCTCACCGCATTACCTCAAAGTACAAAGCACCTCACTACACTACCTCAAAGTACAAAGTACATCACTCTACTACCTCAAAGTACAAAGTAGCTCACCGCTCTACCTCAAAGTACAAAGCACCTCACCGCACTACCTCAAAGTACAAAGTACCTCACTCTACTTCCTCAAAGTACAAAGTACTTCACTCTACTACCTCAAAGTACAAAGTTCCTCACCGCACTACTTCAAAGTACAAAGTACCTCATTGCACTACCTCAAAGTACAAAGTACCTCACCGCACTACCTCAAAGTACAAAGCACCTCACTGCACTACCTCAAAGTACAAAGTACATCACTCTACTATCTCAAAGTACAAAGTACCTCACCGCACTACCTCAAAGTACAAAGTTCCTCACTGCACTACCTCAAAGTACAAAGTACCTCACCGCACCACCTCAAAGTACAAAGTCCTCACTGCACTACCTCAAAGTACAAATTACAAAGTACCTCACTCTACTACCTCAGACTACAAAGTAGCTCACTACACTACCTCAAAGTACAAAGTGCTGCACCGCACTACCTCAAAGTACAAAGTACCTCACCGCACTACCTCAAAGTACAAAGTACCTCACTGCACTACCTCAAAGTACTAAGTACCTCACTGCACTACCTCAAGTACAAACTACCTCACTCTACTACCTCAAAGTACAATGTACCTCACCGCACTACCTCACAGTACAAAGTACCTCACTCTAATACCTCAAAGTACAAAGTACCTCACTGCACTACCTCAAAGTACAAAGTTCCTCACTGCACTACCTCAAAGTACAAAGTACCTCACTCTACTTCCTCAAAGTACAAAGTACTTCACTCTACTACCTCAAAGTACAAAGTTCCTCACCGCACTACTTCAAAGTACAAAGTACCTCATTGCACTACCTCAAAGTACAAAGTACCTCACCGCACTACCTCAAAGTACAAAGCACCTCACTGCACTACCTCAAAGTACAAAGTACATCACTCTACTATCTCAAAGTACAAAGTACCTCACCGCACTACCTCAAAGTACAAAGTTCCTCACTGCACTACCTCAAATTACATAGTTCCTCACCGCCCTACCTCAAAGTACAAAGTACCTCACTCTACTACCTCAAAGTACAAAGTAGCTCACCGCTCTACCTCAAACTACAAAGTACCTCACTGCACTATCTCAAGGTACAAAGTTCCTCACTGCCCGACCTCAAAGTACAAAGTTCCTCACCGCCCTACCTCTAAGTACAAAGTACCTCACTCTACTACCTCAAAGTACGAAGTAACTCACCGCACTACCTCAAAGTACAAAGTACCTCACTCTACTACCTCAAAGTACAAAGTTCCTCACTGCACTACCTCAAAGTACAAGGTACCTCACTGCACTACCTCAAAGTATAAAGTACCTCACTCTACTACCTCAAAGTACAAATTACCTCACCGCACTACCTCAAAGTACAAAGTACCTCACTCTACTACCTCAAATTACAAAGTTCCTCACTACACTACCTCAAAGTACAAAGTTCCTCACTCTACTGCCTCAAAGTACAAAGTACCTCACTCTACTACCTCAAACTACAGAAGTTTCTCACCGCACTACCTCCAAGTGCAAAGTATCTCACTCTACTACCTCAAAGTACAAAGTTCCTCACTGCACTACCTCAAAGTACAAAGTACCTCACTGCACTACCTCAAAGTACAAACTTACTCACTCTACTAACTCAAAGTACAAAGTACCTCACCGCACTACCTCAAAGTACAAAGTACCTCACTCTACTACCTCAAAGTCCAAAGTACCTCACTGCACTAGCTCAAAGTACAAAGTACCTCACTCTACTACCTCAAAGTACAAAGTTCCTCACTGCACTACCTCAAAGTACAAAGTACCTCACTCTACTACCTCAAAGTACAAAGTACCTGACCGCACCACCTCAAAGTACAAAGTTCCTCACTGCACTACCTCAAAGTACAAAGTTCCTCACCGCCCTACCTCAAAGTGCAAACTACCTCACTCTACTACCTCAAAGTACAAAGTTCCTCACCGCACTACTTCAAAGTACAAAGTACCTCATTGCACTACCTCAAAGTACAAAGTACCTCACCGCACTACCTCAAAGTACAAAGCACCTCACTGCACTACCTCAAAGTACAAAGTACATCACTCTACTACCTCAAAGTACAAAGTAGCTCACCGCTCTACCTCAATGTACAAAGCACCTCACCGCACTACCTCAAAGTACAAAGTACCTCACTCTACTTCCTCAAAGTACAAAGTACTTCACTCTACTACCTCAAAGTACAAAGTTCCTCACCGCACTACTTCAAAGTACAAAGTACCTCATTGCACTACCTCAAAGTACAAAGTACCTCACCGCACTACCTCAAAGTACAAAGCACCTCACTGCACTACCTCAAAGTACAAAGTACATCACTCTACTATCTCAAAGTACAAAGTACCTCACCGCACTACCTCAAAGTACAAAGTTCCTCACTGCACTACCTCAAAGTACAAAGTACCTCACCGCACCACCTCAAAGTACAAAGTTCCTCACTGCACTACCTCAAAGTCCAAATTACAAAGTACCTCACTCTACTACCTCAGACTACAAAGTAGCTCACTACACTACCTCAAAGTACAAAGTGCTGCACCGCACTACCTCAAAGTACAAAGTACCTCACCGCACTACCTCAAAGTACAAAGTACCTCACTGCACTACCTCAAAGTACAAAGTACCTCACTGCACTACCTCAAGTACAAACTACCTCAATCTACTACCTCAAAGTACAAAGTACCTCACCGCACTACCTCACAGTACAAAGTACCTCACTCTAATACCTCAAAGTACAAAGTACCTCACTGCACTACCTCAAAGTACAAAGTTCCTCACTGCACTACCTCAAAGTACAAAGTACCTCACTCTACTTCCTCAAAGTACAAAGTACTTCACTCTACTACCTCAAAGTACAAAGTTCCTCACCGCACTACTTCAAAGTACAAAGTACCTCATTGCACTACCTCAAAGTACAAAGCACCTCACTGCACTACCTCAAAGTACAAAGTACATCACTCTACTATCTCAAAGTACAAAGTACCTCACCGCACTACCTCAAAGTACAAAGTTCCTCACTGCACTACCTCAAAGTACAAAGTACCTCACCGCACCACCTCAAAGTACAAAGTTCCTCACTGCACTACCTCAAAGTACAAATTACAAAGTACCTCACTCTACTACCTCAGACTACAAAGTAGCTCACTACACTACCTCAAAGTACAAAGTACTGCACCGCACTACCTCAAAGTACAAAGTACCTCACCGCACTACCTCAAAGTACGAAGTAACTCACTGCACTACCTCAAAGTACAAAGTACATCACTCTACTACCTCAAAGTACAAAGTAGCTCACCGCTCTACCTCAAAGTACAAAGTACCTCACTGCACTACCTCAAAGTACAAAGTACCTCACCGCACTACCTCAAAGTACAAAGTTCCTCACTGCACTACCTCAAAGTACAAAGTTCCTCACCGCCCTACCTCAAAGTGCAAACTACCTCACTCTACTACCTCAAAGTACAAAGTTCCTCACCGCACTACTTCAAAGTACAAAGTACCTCATTGCACTACCTCAAAGTACAAAGTACCTCACCGCATTACCTCAAAGTACAAAGCACCTCACTACACTACCTCAAAGTACAAAGTACATCACTCTACTACCTCAAAGTACAAAGTAGCTCACCGCTCTACCTCAAAGTACAAAGCACCTCACCGCACTACCTCAAAGTACAAAGTACCTCACTCTACTTCCTCAAAGTACAAAGTACTTCACTCTACTACCTCAAAGTACAAAGTTCCTCACCGCACTACTTCAAAGTACAAAGTACCTCATTGCACTACCTCAAAGTACAAAGTACCTCACCGCACTACCTCAAAGTACAAAGCACCTCACTGCACTACCTCAAAGTACAAAGTACATCACTCTACTATCTCAAAGTACAAAGTACCTCACCGCACTACCTCAAAGTACAAAGTTCCTCACTGCACTACCTCAAAGTACAAAGTACCTCACCGCACCACCTCAAAGTACAAAGTTCCTCACTGCACTACCTCAAAGTACAAATTACAAAGTACCTCACTCTACTACCTCAGACTACAAAGTAGCTCACTACACTACCTCAAAGTACAAAGTGCTGCACCGCACTACCTCAAAGTACAAAGTACCTCACCGCACTACCTCAAAGTACAAAGTACCTCACTGCACTACCTCAAAGTACTAAGTACCTCACTGCACTACCTCAAGTACAAACTACCTCACTCTACTACCTCAAAGTACAATGTACCTCACCGCACTACCTCACAGTACAAAGTACCTCACTCTAATACCTCAAAGTACAAAGTACCTCACTGCACTACCTCAAAGTACAAAGTTCCTCACTGCACTACCTCAAAGTACAAAGTACCTCACTCTACTTCCTCAAAGTACAAAGTACTTCACTCTACTACCTCAAAGTACAAAGTTCCTCACCGCACTACTTCAAAGTACAAAGTACCTCATTGCACTACCTCAAAGTACAAAGTACCTCACCGCACTACCTCAAAGTACAAAGCACCTCACTGCACTACCTCAAAGTACAAAGTACATCACTCTACTATCTCAAAGTACAAAGTACCTCACCGCACTACCTCAAAGTACAAAGTTCCTCACTGCACTACCTCAAAGTACAAAGTACCTCACCGCACCACCTCAAAGTACAAAGTTCCTCACTGCACTACCTCAAAGTACAAATTACAAAGTACCTCACTGTACTACCTCAGACTACAAAGTAGCTCACTACACTACCTCAAAGTACAAAGTACTGCACCGCACTACCTCAAAGTACAAAGTACCTCACCGCACTACATCAAAGTACGAAGTACCTCACTGCACTACCTCAAAGTACAAAGTACATCACTCTACTACCCCAAAGTACAAAGTAGCTCACCGCTCTACCTCAAAGTACAAAGTACCTCACTGCACTACCTCAAAGTACAAAGTACCTCACCGCACCACCTCAAAGTACAAACCTCCTCACTGCACTACCTCAAAGTAAAAAGTTCCTCACCGCCCTACCACAAAGTGCAAACTACCTCACTCTACTACCTGAAAGTACAAAGTTCCTCACCGCACTACGTCAAAGTACAAAGTACCTCATTGCACTACCTCAAAGTACAAAGTACCTCACCGCACTACCTCAAAGTACAAAGCACCTCACTGCACTACCTCAAAGTACAAAGTACATCACTCTACTACCTCAAAGTACAAAGTAGCTCACCGCTCTACCTCAAACTACAAAGCACCTCACCGCACTACCTCAAAGTACAAAGTACCTCACTCTACTTCCTCAAAGGACAAAGTACTTCACTCTACTACCTCAAAGTACAAAGTTCCTCACCGCACTACTTCAAAGTACAAAGTACCTCATTGCACTACCTCAAAGTACAAAGTACCTCACCGCACTACCTCAAAGTACAAAGCACCTCACTGCACTACCTCAAAGTACAAAGTACATCACTCTACTATCTCAAAGTACAAAGTACCTCACCGCACTACCTCAAAGTACAAAGTTCCTCACTGCACTACCTCAAAGTACAAAGTACCTCACCGCACCACCTCAAAGTACAAAGTTCCTCACTGCACTACCTCAAAGTACAAATTACAAAGTACCTCACTCTACTACCTCAGACTACAAAGTAGCTCACTACACTACCTCAAAGTACAAAGTACTGCACCGCACTACCTCAAAGTACAAAGTACCTCACCGCACTACCTCAAAGTACAAAGAACCTCACTGCACTACCTCAAAGTACAAAGTACATCACTCTACTACCTCAAAGTACAAAGTAGCTCACCGCTCTACCTCAAAGTACAAAGTACCTCACTGCACTACCTCAAAGTACAAAGTACCTCACCGCACCATCTCAAAGTACAAAGTTCCTCACTGCACTACCTCAAAGTACAAAGTTCCTCACCGCCCTACCTCAAAGTGCAAACTACCTCACTCTACTACCTCAAAGTACAAAGTTCCTCACCGCACTACTTCAAAGTACAAAGTACCTCATTGCACTACCTCAAATTACAAAGTACCTCACTCTACTACCTCAAAGTACAAAGTTCCTCACTGCACGACCTCAAAGTACAAAGTTCCTCACCGCCCTACCTCAAAGTACAAAGTATCTCACTCTACTACCTCAAAGTACAAAGTACCTCACCGCACTACCTCAAAGTACAAAGTACCTCACTCTACAACATCAAAGTACAAAGTTCCTCACTGCACTACCTCAAAGTACAAAGTACCTCACTGCACTACCTCAAAGTACAAACTTACTCACTCTACTACCTCAAAGTACAAAGTACCTCACCGCACTACCTCAAAGTACAAAGTACCTCACTCTACTACCTCAAAGTACAAAGTACCTCACTGCACTAGCTCAAAGTACAAAGTACCTCACTCTACTACCTCAAAGTACAAAGTTCCTCACTGCACTACCTCAAAGTACAAAGTACCTCACTCTACTACCTCAAAGTACAAAGTACCTGACCGCACTGCCTCAAAGTACAAAGTACCTCACTCTACTACCTCAAGGTACAAAGTACCTCACTGCACTACCTCAAAGTACAAAGTACCTCACCGCACCACCTCAAAGTACAAAGTTCCTCACTGCACTACCTCAAAGTACAAATTACAAAGTACCTCACTCTACTACCTCAGACTACAAAGTAGCTCACTACACTACCTCAAAGTACAAAGTACTGCACCGCACTACCTCAAAGTACAAAGTACCTCACCGCACTACCTCAAAGTACAAAGAACCTCACTGCACTACCTCAAAGTACAAAGTACATCACTCTACTACCTCAAAGTACAAAGTAGCTCACCGCTCTACCTCAAAGTACAAAGTACCTCACTGCACTACCTCAAAGTACAAAGTACCTCACCGCACCATCTCAAAGTACAAAGTTCCTCACTGCACTACCTCAAAGTACAAAGTTCCTCACCGCCCTACCTCAAAGTGCAAACTACCTCACTCTACTACCTCAAAGTACAAAGTTCCTCACCGCACTACTTCAAAGTACAAAGTACCTCATTGCACTACCTCAAATTACAAAGTACCTCACTCTACTACCTCAAAGTACAAAGTTCCTCACTGCACGACCTCAAAGTACAAAGTTCCTCACCGCCCTACCTCAAAGTACAAAGTATCTCACTCTACTACCTCAAAGTACAAAGTACCTCACCGCACTACCTCAAAGTACAAAGTACCTCACTCTACAACATCAAAGTACAAAGTTCCTCACTGCACTACCTCAAAGTACAAAGTACATCACTGCACTACCTCAAAGTACAAACTTACTCACTCTACTACCTCAAAGTACAAAGTACCTCACCGCACTACCTCAAAGTACAAAGTACCTCACTCTACTACCTCAAAGTACAA
>NW_027274750.1:0-83092 GCF_030028105.1 Mobula birostris
CGTGACCCTCTCATACCTTCCCCTATATTGCTGTGTTTTCACGCACCTCTCTTGGCTTCCCAATATCGCCATGTATTCGTGCTCGTCTCATACCGTCCCCTATATCGCTGTGTTTTCAGTGCACCTCTTATAATTTCCCCATTTCGCCGTGTTCTCGCAGACCTCTCATACCTTCCCCTATATCACTCTGTTTTCCCGCAAGTCCCATAGCGTCCCCTATATCGCTGTGTTTTCTCGCACCTCTGATGCATTCCCTTGTATCTCCACGTTGTCGCACACATCCCATAGCTTCCACTATATTGCCCTGTTTTGCGCACCTCTCATGTCTTCCCCTATTTCACTGTGTTTTCGCGCACCTCCCATAGCATCCCCTATATTGCTGTGCCTTCAAGCACCTCTCATACCTTCCCCTATATCGCCCTGTTTTTCGCGCACCTCCCATACATTCTCCCATACTGCTGTGTTTTCGTGCACCTCTCATACCTCCCCCTATATCGCTGTGTTTTCACGCACTCTCATAACTTCTCCAATATCGCTGTATTTTTGTGCACCTCTCATTGATTCCCCAATATCGCCGTGTTTTCATGCACATCTCTTAACGTCCCCTATATCGCTGGGTTTTCACGCACCTCTCATAACTTCCCCTATATCGCCCTGTTTTCATACTCCTCTCATACCTTCCCCTGTATTGCTGTGTTTTCGCGCAGCTCTCATACCTTCCCCTATATCACTTTCTTTTCGCGCACATCCCATAGCTTCACCTTTATCGCTGTGTTATTGCTCACCTCTCATAGATTCCCCTATAATCGCCGTGTTTTTGCTCACCTCTCATAGCTTCCCCTATATCGCCGTGTTTTCGTGCACCTCTCATGTCTTCACTTAGATCGCTATGTTTCGCTCTTCTCATTAATTCTCCTGTATCGCCGTGTTTTCGCGCACCTCTCATAATTTCGCCTATATCGCCGTGTTCTCACACACCTGTCATACCATCCGCTATATCACTGTGTTTTCGCGCACGTCCCATAGTTTCCACTACATTGCCCTGGTTTCGCGCACCTCTCATGTCTTCCCCTATATCGCTGTGTTTTCTCACACCTCTGATGCATTCCCCTGTAACGCCAAGTTTTCGCGCACCTCTCCTACTTTCCCCTATATTGCCGTGTTCTCGCGCAGCTCGCATACCTTCCCCTATATCACTGTGTTTTCACGCACGTCCCATGGAGTCCCCTATATTGCTGTGTTTTCGCGCAGCTCTCATACCTTCCCCTATATCGCCCTGTTTTCATACACATCCCATAGCTCTCACTATATTGCCCTGTTTTCGTGCACCTCTCATGTCTCCCCTTTTTCACTGTGTTTTTGCTTCTCTCATACCTTCCCCTATATCGCTGTGTTTTTGCACACCTCTCTTAACTTCTCCTATATCACTGTGTTTTTGCGCACGTCCCATTGCGTCCCCTATATCGCTTTGTTTTCGCGCACCTCTCATAGCTTCCCCTATATCGCCCTGTTTTCGTGCACATCCCATAGCTTCCCCGATATCGCTGTGTTTTCACGCACCTCTCATAATTTCTCCTATATCGCCGTATTTTTGCGCACCACTCATGGCTTCCCCAATATCGCCGCGTTTTCATGCACATCCCTTTACGTGCCATATATCGCTGTGTATTCGCGTAACTGCCATAGCATCCCCTATATTGCTGTGCCTTCGCGCACCTCTCATACCTTCCCCTATGTCGCCCTGTTTTCGCACACCTCCCATACCGTCCCCTATATCGCTGTATTTTAGCACACCTCTCATGGCTTGCCCAATATCGCCGTGTTTTCATGCACATCTCATAACGTCTCCTACATCTCTGTGTATTCACGCACCTCCCATAGCATCCTCTATATCGCTGTGCCTTCGCGCATCGCTCATACCTTCCCCTATATCGCCCTGTTTCCCGTGCACCTCCATGGCTTCGCCTACATCGCTATGTTTTTGCACACCTCTCATACCTTCCCCTATATCGCCGTGTTTTCGCGCACCTCTCATTTCTTCACCTATATCGCTATGTTTCCGCTCCTCTTATTACTTCCCCTATATCGCTCTGTGTTCTTGCACTTCTGATACAGTTCCCTGTATCAACTTTTTTTCGCGCACCTCTCATAATTTCACCTATATCGCCGTGTTCTCGCACACCTCTCATATCTTCCCCTATATCACTGTGTTTTCGCGCACGTCCAATAGCGTCCCCTATATCGCTCTGTTTTCAAGCACCTCTCATGTCTTCCCCTATATCACTGTGTTTTCGTGCATCTCCCATACCATCCCCTATATTGCTGTGTTTCGCACACGTCTCATACCTTTCCCTATATCGCTCTGTTTTGGAGCACCTCCCATACATTCGCCTATATCGCTGTGTTTTCATGTACCTCTCATACCTCCCCTTATATCGCTGTGTTTTCACGCACCTAGAATAACTTCCCCTGTATTGCTGTATTTTTGCGCACCTCTCATAACTTCCCCTATATTGCCGTGTTTTTATGCACATCTCATAACGTCCCCTATATCGCTGTGTATTCGCGCACATCCCATAGCATCCCCTATATCACTGTGCCTTCGTGCACCTCTCATACCTTCCCCTATATCGCCCCGTTTTCGCGCACCTTCCATATCTTCCCCTATATCGCTGTGTTTTCATGCACCTCTCATACCTCCCCTATATTGCTGTGTATTCACACACCTCTCATACCTTCCCCTATATCGCTGTGTTTTGACACACCTCTCATAACTTCTCCTACATCGCTGTGTTTTTGTGCACCTCTCATGTCTACCCTAATATCGCTGAGTTTTCATGCACATCTGATCACGTCCCCTATATCGCTGTATATTCACGCACCTCCCATAGTATCCCTTATATCGCTGTGCCTTGCACAGCTCTCATATCTTCCCCTATATCGCTGTCTTTTCGCGCACATCCCATAGATTCAGCTTTATCGCTGTGTTATTGCTCACCTCTCATAGCTTCCCCTGTATCGCCGTGTTTTTGCTCACCTCTCATGTCTTCACCTAGATCGCTATGTTTTCAATCCTCTCACTACTTCCCCTATATCGCTGTGTTTTCTCGCACGTCTGATACATTCTCCCGTATCGTCGTGTTTTCGCACACCTCTCATAATTTACCCTATATCGCCGTGTTCCCGCACACCTCTCATAACTTACCCTACATCACTGTGTTTTCGCCCACGTTCCGTTGCGTCCCCTATATCGCTGTGTTTTCGCGCACCTCTCATAGCTTCCCCTATATCGCCCTGTTTTCGTGCACATCCCATAGCTTCCACTATATTGCCCTTTTTTCGCGCACCTCTCATGTATTCCACTACATCGCTGTGTTTTCTGGCACCTCTGATGCATTCCCCTGTAACGCCAAGTTTTCACGCACCTCTCATACCTGCCCCTATATCGCCATGTTTTTATGCACATCTCATACCGTCTCCTTTTTCGCTGTGTTTTTGCGCACCTCCCATAGCATCCCCTATATCGCTGTGCCTTCGTGAACCTCTCATACCTTCCCCTATATTGCTGTGTTTTCACGCACCTCTCTTGGCTTCCCCAATATCGCCATGTATTCGTGCTCGTCTCATACCGTCCCCTATATCGCTGTGTTTTCGTGCACCTCTTATAATTTCCCCATTTCGCCGTGTTCTCGCAGACCTCTCATACCTTCCCCTATATCACTCTGTTTTCCCGCAAGTCCCATAGCGTCCCCTATATCGCTGTGTTTTCTCGCACCTCTGATGCATTCCCTTGTATCTCCACGTTGTCGCACACATCCCATAGCTTCCACTATATTGCCCTGTTTTTGCGCACCTCTCATGTCTTCCCCTATTTCACTGTGTTTTCGCGCACCTCCCATAGCATCCCCTATATTGCTGTGCCTTCAAGCACCTCTCATACCTTCCCCTATATCGCCCTGTTTTCGCGCACCTCCCATACATTCTCCCATACTGCTGTGTTTTCGTGCACCTCTCATAACTTCCCCTATATCGCCCTGTTTTCATACTCCTCTCATACCTTCCCCTGTATTGCTGTGTTTTCGCGCAGCTCTCATACCTTCCCCTATATCACTTTCTTTTCGCGCACATCCCATAGCTTCACCTTTATCGCTGTGTTATTGCTCACCTCTCATAGATTCCCCTATATCGCCGTGTTTTTGCTCACCTCTCATAGCTTCCCTATATCGCTGTGTTTTCACGCACCTCTCATAACTTCTCCAATATCGCTGTATTTTTGTGCACCTCTCATAGATTCCCCAATATCGCCGTGTTTTCATGCACATCTCTTAACGTCCCCTATATCGCTGGGTTTTCACGCACCTCTCATAACTTCCCCTATATCGCCCTGTTTTCATACTCCTCTCATACCTTCCCCTGTATTGCTGTGTTTTCGCGCAGCTCTCATACCTTCCCCTATATCACTTTCTTTTCGCGCACATCCCATAGCTTCACCTTTATCGCTGTGTTATTGCTCACCTCTCATAGATTCCCCTATATCGCCGTGTTTTTGCTCACCTCTCATAGCTTCCCCTATATCGCCGTGTTTTCGTGCACCTCTCATGTCTTCACTTAGATCGCTATGTTTTCGCTCTTCTCATTAATTCTCCTGTATCGCCGTGTTTTCGCGCACCTCTCATAATTTCGCCTATATCGCCGTGTTCTCACACACCTGTCATACCATCCGCTATATCACTGTGTTTTCGCGCACGTCCCATAGTTTCCACTACATTGCCCTGGTTTCGCGCACCTCTCATGTCTTCCCCTATATCGCTGTGTTTTCTCACACCTCTGATGCATTCCCCTGTAACGCCAAGTTTTCGCGCACCTCTCCTACTTTCCCCTATATTGCCGTGTTCTCGCGCAGCTCGCATACCTTCCCCTATATCACTGTGTTTTCACGCACGTCCCATGGAGTCCCCTATATTGCTGTGTTTTCGCGCAGCTCTCATACCTTCCCCTATATCGCCCTGTTTTCATACACATCCCATAGCTCTCACTATATTGCCCTGTTTTCGTGCACCTCTCATGTCTCCCCTTTTTCACTGTGTTTTTGCTTCTCTCATAACTTCCCCTATATCGCTGTGTTTTCTCGCACCTCTGATGCATTCCCCTATATCGCCGTGTTTTCACGCATCTCTCATTTCTTCCCCGATATCTCCGTGTTTTCATGCTCATCTCATCACGTCCCCTATATCACTGTGTATTCTCGCATATCCCATAGTATTCCCTATATCGCTGTGCCTTGCGCATCTCTCATAGCTTCCCCTATATCGCCGTGTTTTCGCGCACCTCTCATGTCTTCACCTAGATCGCTATGTTTTCGCTCATCTCAATACTTCCCCTATATCGCTGTGTTTTCTCGCACATCGATACATTTTGCCGTATCGCCGTGTTTTTCGCACAGCTCTTACAATTTCCCCTATATCGCCGTGTTCTCGCACACCTCTCATACCTTCCCCTATATCACTGTTTTTTTGCGCATGTCCCATAGCGTCCCCTATATCGCTGTGTTTTCTCGCACCTCTGATACATTCCCCTGTATCGCCGTGGTTTCGCCAACATCCCATAGGTTCCACTATATTGCCCTGTTTTTGCGCACCTCTCATGTCTTCCCCTATATCACGGTGTTTTCGCGCACCTTCCATAGCTTCGCCTACATCGCTGTTTTCGCGCACATCCCATAGCTTCACCTTGATCGCTGTGTTATTGCTCACCTCTCATAGCTTACCCTATATCGCCGTGTTTTTGCGCATCTCGCATGTCTTCACCTATATCGCTATGTTTTCGCTCCTATCATTACTTCGCCTATATCGCTGTGTTTTCTCGCACCTCTGATACATTCTCCATTATTGCCATGTTTTTGCGCACCTCTTACAATTTCCCCTATATCGCCGTGTTCTCGCACACCTCTCATACCTTCCCCTATATCACTGTTTTTCTGCGCATGTCCCATAGCGTCCCCTATATCGCTGTGTTTTCTCGCACCTCTGATACATTCCCCTGTATCGTTGTGGTTTCGCGCACATCCCATAGGTTCCACTATATTGCCCTGTTTTTGCGCACCTCTCATGTCTTCCCCTATATCACGGTGTTTTCGCGCACCTCTCATAGCATCACCTATATCGCTGTGCCTTCGCGCACCTCTCATAACTTCCACTATATCGCCCGGTTTTCGCGCACCACCGATATCTTCCCCAATATTGCTGTGTTTTCCTGCACCTCTCATACCTTCCCTTATCTCGCTGTGTTTTCACGCACCTCTCATAACTTCTCCTATATCACTGTATTTTTGTGCAGCTCTTATACCTTCCCCTATATTGCCGTGTTTTCATGCACATATCATAGCGTCCCCTATATCGCTGTGTATTCGCGCACCTCGCATAGCATCCCTTATATTGCTGTGCCTTCGCACACCTCTCATACCTTCCCGTATATCGCCATGTTTTTATGCACATCTCATACCGTCTCCTATATCGCTGTGTTTTTGCGCACCTCCCATAGCATCCCCTATATCGCTGTGCCTTCGTGCACCTCTCATACCTTGCCCTATATCGCCCTGCTTTCGCGCACCTCCTATACCTTCCCTTATATCACAGCATTATCGTGCACCTTTCATACCTTCCCCTATATCGCTGTGTTTTCGCACACCTCTCATAACTTCTCCTATATCGCTGTGTTTTTGTGCACCTCTCATACCTTCCCTAATATCACTGCGTTTTCATGCACATCTCATCACGTCCCCTATATCGCTGTGTACTCACGCACCTCCCATAGCATCCCCTATATCGCTGTGCCTTGCGCACCTCTCATAACTTCCCCTATATCGCTGTCTTTTCGCGCACATCCCATAGATTCACATTTATCGCTGTGTTATTGCTCACCTCTCATAGCTTCCCCTATATCGCCATGTTTTCGCGCACCTCTCATGTCTTCACCTGGATCGCTATGTTTTCGATCCTCTCAATACTTCCCCTATATCGCTGTGTTTTCTCACACGTCTGATACATTCTCCCGTATCGCCGTGTTTTCGCACACCTCTCATAATTTACCCTATATCGCCGTGTTCCTACACACCTCTCATAACTTACCCTACATCACTGTGTTTTCGCCCAAGTTCCATTGCGTCCCCTATATCACTGAGTTTTCGCGCACCTCTCATAGCTTCCCCTATATCGCCCTGTTTTCGTGCACATCCCATAGCTTCCACTATATTGCCCTGTTTTCGCGCACCTCTCATGTATTCCACTACATCGCTCTGTTTTCTGGCACCTCTGATGCATTCCCCTGTAACGCCAAGTTTTCACGCACCTCTCATACTTTCCCCTATATCGCCGTGTTTACGCGCACCTCTCATACTTGCCCCTATATCGCCATGTTTTTATGCACATCTCATACCGTCTCCTTTTTCGCTGTGTTTTTGCGCACCTCCCATAGCATCCCCTATATCGCTGTGCCTTTGTGAACCTCTCATACCTTCCCCTATATTGCTGTGTTTTCACGCACCTCTCTTGGCTTCCCCAATATCGCCATGTATTCGTGCTCGTCTCATACCGTCCCCTATATCGCTGTGTTTTCGTGCACCTCTTATAATTTCCCCATTTCGCCGTGTTCTCGCAGACCTCTCATACCTTCCCCTATATCACTCTGTTTTCCCGCAAGTCCCATAGCGTCCCCTATATCGCTGTGTTTTCTCGCACCTCTGATACATTCCCCTGTATCGTTGTGGTTTCGCGCACATCCCATAGGTTCCACTATATTGCCCTGTTTTTGCGCACCTCTCATGTCTTCCCCTATTTCACTGTGTTTTCGCGCACCTCCCATAGCATCCCCTATATTGCTGTGCCTTCAAGCACCTCTCATACCTTCCCCTATATCGCCCTGTTTTCGCGCACCTCCCATACATTCTCCCATACTGCTGTGTTTTCGTGCACCTCTCATATCTCCCCCTATATCGTTGTGTTTTCACGCACCTCTCATAACTTCTCCAATATCGCTGTATTTTTGTGCACCTCTCATGGCTTCCCCAATATCGCCGTGTTTTCATGCACATCTCTTAACGTCCCCTATACGCTGGGTTTTCACGCACCTCTCATAACTTCCCCTATATCGCCCTGTTTTCATACTCCTCTCATACCTTCCCCTGTGTTGCTGTGTTTTCGCGCAGCTCTCATACCTTCCCCTATATCGCTTTCTTTTCGCGCACATCCCATAGCTTCACCTTTATCGCTGTGTTATTGCTCACCTCTCATAGATTCCCCTATATCGCCGTGTTTTTGCTCACCTCTCATAGCTTCCCCTATATCGCCGTGTTTTCGTGCGCCTCTCATGTCTTCACTTAGATCGCTATGTTTTCGCTCTTCTCATTAATTCTCCTGTATCGCCGTGTTTTCGCGCACCTCTCATAATTTCGCCTATATCGCCGTGTTCTCACACACCTCTGATGCATTCCCCTGTAACGCCAAGTTTTCGCGCACCTCTCCTACTTTCCCCTATATTGCCGTGTTCTCGCGCAGCTCGCATACCTTCCCCTATATCACTGTGTTTTCACGCACGTCCCATGGAGTCCCCTATATTGCTGTGTTTTCGCGCCGCGCTCATACCTTCCCCTATATCGCCCTGTTTTCATACACATCCCATAGCTCTCACTATATTGCCCTGTTTTCGTGCACCTCTCATGTCTCCCCTATATCGCTGTGTTTTTGCTTCTCTCATAACTTCCCCTATATCGCTGTGTTTTCTCGCACCTCTGATGCATTCCCCTATATCGCCGTGTTTTCACGCATCTCTCATTTCTTCCCCGATATCTCTGTGTTTTCATGCACATCTCATACTGTCCCCTATATCACTGTGACTTCGCGCACCTCTCATACCTTCCCCTATATCGCTGTGTTTTCGTGCACCTCTCATACCTTCACAACTTCCCCTACATCGCTGTGTTTTCACTCACCTCTCATAACTTCTCATATATCGCCTTGTTTTCGCGGACCTCTCATAATTTCCCCTATATAGCCATGTTCTTGCACACCTCTCGTACCTTCCACTATATCACTGCGTTTTTGCGCACGTCCCATAGCATCCCCTGTATCGCTGTGTTTTCGGGCACCTCTCATACTTTTCCCTGTATCGCCATGTTTTCACGCATATCCCATAGCTTCCACTATATAGCCCTGTTTTCGAGCACCTCTCATATCTTCCCCTATATCGCTGTGTTTTCACGCAGCTCTCATAACTTCTCCTGTATCGCTGTATTTTTGCGCACCTCTCATACCTTCCCTTATATCGCCGTGTTTTCAATCACATCTCATAACGTCCCACATATTGCTGTGTATTCGCGCACCTCCCATAGAATCCCCTATATCGCTGTGCCTTCGCGCACATCTCATACCTTCCCCTATATTGTCCTGTTTTCGCGCACCTCCCATACCTTCCCTTTTATCGTTGTGTTTTCGTGCACCTCTCATACCTACCCCTATATTGCTGTGTTTTCGCGCATCTCTCATGGCTTCCCCAATATTGCTGTGTATTCATGCACATCTCATATCGTCCCTTATATCACTGTGCTTTCGCGCACCTCCCATAGCTACGCCGACGTCGCTGTGTTTTCGCGCACCTCTCATACCTTCCCCTATATCGCTGTCTTTTTGCGCACATCCCATAGCTTCATCTTTATCGCTGAGTTATTGCTCACCTCTCATAGCTTCCCCTATATCACTGTGTTTTCGCGCACCTCTCATGTCTTCACCTAGATCGCTATGTTTTCGCTCATCTCAATACTTCCCCTATATCGCTGTGTTTTCTCGTACATCTGATACATTTTGCCGTATCGCCTTGTTTTTCGAACAGCTCTTACAATTTCCCCTATATCGCCGTGTTCTCGCACACCTCTCATACCTTCCCCTATATCACTGTTTTTTTGCGCATGTCCCGTAGCGTCCCCTATATCGCTGTGTTTTCTCGCACCTCTGATACATTCCACTGTATCGCCGTGGTTTCGCCAACATCCCATATGTTCAACTATATTGCCCTGTTTTTGCGCACCTCTCATACCTTCCCCTATATCGCATCTGTTTTCGCGCACATTCCATAACTTCAACTTTATCGCTGTGTTATTGCTAACCTCTCATAGCTTCCCCTATATTGCTGTGTTTTCGCGCACCTCTCATTTCTTCACCTATATCGCTCTGTTTCCGCTCCTCTCATTACTTCCCATATATCGCTCTGTGTTCTCGCACTTCTGATACAGTTCCCTGTATCAACGTGTTTTCGCGCACCTCTCATAATTTCACCTATATCGCCGTGTTCTCGAACACCTCTCATACCTTCCCCTATATCACTGTGTTTTCGCGCACGTCCAATAGCGTCCCCTATATCGCTCTGTTTTCACGCACCTCTCATGTCTTCCACTATATCACTGGTTTTTCGTGCATCTCCCATACCATCCCCTATATTGCTGAGTTTCGCGCACGTCTCATACCTTTCCCTATATCGCCCTGTTTTCGAGCACCTCCCATACCTTCCCCTATATAGCTGTTATTTCGTGTACCTCTCATACCTCCCCTTATATTGCTGTGTTTTCACGCACCTCTCATAACTTCCCCTGTATTGCTGCATTTTTGCGCACCTCTCATAACTTCCCCTATATTGCCGTGTTTTTATGCACATCTCATAACGTCCCCTATATCGCTTTGTATTCGAGCACCTCCCGTAGCATCCCCTATATAGCTGTGCCTTCGCGCACCTCTCATACCTTCCCCTATATCGCATCTGTTTTCGCGCACATTCCATAACTTCAACTTTATCGCTGTGTTATTGCTTACCTCTCATAGCTTCCCCTATATTGCCGTGTTTTCGCGCACCTCTCATGTCTTCACCTATATCGCTGTGTTTCCGCTCCTCTCATTACTTCCCCTATATCGCTCTGTGTTCTCGCACTTCTGATACTGTTCCCTGTATCAACGTGTTCTCGCACACCTCTCATACCTTTCCCTATATCGCTGTGTTTTTGTGCACCTCTTATATCTTTCCTAATATCGCTGCTTCTTCCTGCACATCTCATAACTTCCCCTATATTGCCGTGTTTTCGTGCACCTCCCACACCATCCCCTATATTGCTGTGCCTTCGCACACCTCTCATAACTTTCCCTATATCACCCTGTTTTCGAGCACCTCCCATAACTTCCCTTTTATCGTTGTGTTTTCGTGTACCTCCCATACCTCCCCTTATATCGCTGTGTTTTCACGCACCTCTCATACCTTCTCCTGCATTGCTGTATTTTTGTGTACCTCTCATAACTTCCCCTATATTGCCGTGTTTTTATGCACATCTCATAACGTCCACTATATTGCTGTGTATTCGCGCACCTCCCATTGCATCCCCTATATCAATGTGCCTTTGCGCACCTCTCATACCTTCCCCAATATCGCACAGTTTTCGCGCACCTCCGATTCCTTCCCATAATATCGTTGAGATTTCATGCACATCTCATCACGTCCCCTATATCGCTGTGTATTTGCACACCTCCCATAGCATTCCCTATATCGCTATGCCTTGCGCACCTCTCATAGCTTCCCCTATATCGCTGTCTTTTTGCGCACATCCCATAGATTCAGCTTTATCGCTGTGTTATTGCTCACCTCTCATAGCTTCCCCTGTATCGCCGTGTTTTTGCTCACCTCTCATGTCTTCACCTAGATCGCTATGTTTTAGCTCCTCTCAATACTTCCCCTATATCGCTGTGTTTTCTCGCACAATTGATACATTCTCCCGTATCACTGTTTTCGCACACCTCTCATTATTCGCCCTATATCGCCGTGTTCTCGCGCACCTCTCATACCTTCCCCTATCTTGCCCTGTTTTCGCGCACATCCCATACCTTCCACTATATTGCCCTGTTTTCGCGCACCTCTCATGTCTTCCACTACATCGCTGTGTTTTCTGGCACCTCTGATGCTTTCCCCTGTAACGCCAAGTTTCGCGCACCTCTCATACTTTCCCCTATATCGCCGTGTTTACACGCACGTCTCACACCTCCCTCTATATCGCCATGTTTTTATGCACATCTCATACCGTCTTCTATATCGCTGTGTTTTCGCGCACTCCTATAGCATCCCCTATATCGCTGTGCCTTCGTGCACCTCTCATACCTTCCCCTATATCGCCCTGTTTTCGCGCACCTCCTATACCTTCCCTTATATCGCTGCCTTTTCGTGCACCTCTCATACCTTCCCCGATATGGCTGTGTTTTCATGCACATCTCATAACGTCCCCTATATCGCTGTGTATTCGTTCACCTCCCATTCCTTCCCGAATATATCTCTGTGCTTTCGTGTACCTTTCATATCTTCTCCTATATCGCTGTGTTTTCGCACACCTCTCATAACTTCTCGTATATCGCTGTGTTTTTGTGCACCTCTGATACCTTCCCTAATATCGCTGCGTTTTCATGCACATCTCATCACGTCCCCTATATTGCTGTGTATTCACGCACCTCCCATAGCATCCCCAATATCGCTGTGCCTTGCGCACCTCTCATAGCTTCCCCTATATCGCTGTCTTTTCGCGCACAACCCAGAGATTCACCTTTATCGCTGTGTTATTGCTCACCTCTCATAGCTTCCCCTATATCGCTGTCTTTTCGCGCACAACCCAGAGATTCACCTTTATCGCTGTGTTATTGCTCACCTCTCATAGCTTCCCCTGTATCGCCGTGTTTTTGCTCACCTCTCATAGCTTCCCCTATATCGCCGTGTTTTTGCGCACCTCTCATGTCTTCACCTAGATCGCTATGTTTTCGCTCCTCTCAATACTTCCCCTATATCGCTGTGTTTTCTCGCACATCTGATACATTCTCCCGTATTGCCGTGTTTTCACACACCTCTCATAATTTCCCCTATATCGCCGTGTTCTCGCACAACTCTCATACCTTACCCTATATCGCTGTGTTTTCGTGCACCTCCCATAGCATCCCCTATAATGCTGTGCCTTCGTGCACTGCTCATACCTTCCCCTATATTGCTGTGTTTTCACGCACCTCTCTTAACTTCTCCTATATCGCTGTGATTTTGCACACCTCTCATACCTTCCCCAATATCACCGTGTTTTCATGTACATCTCATAACGTCCCCAATGTCGCTGGGTTTTCACGCACCTCTCATAACTTCCCCTATATCGCCCTGTTTTCGCGCTCCTCTCATACCTTCCCCTATATCACTGTGTTTTCACGCAGCTCTCATACCTTCCCCTATATCGCTGTGTTTTCGCAAAACTCTCATGGCTTCCCGACTATTGCCGTGTATTCATGCACATCTCCTACCTTCCCCTATACCGCTATGCTTTCGCGCACCTCCCATAGCTTCGCCTACATTGCTATTTTCGCGCACCTCTCATACCTTCCCCTATATCGGTGTATTTTTGCGCACGTCTCATACCTTCCCCTATATTGATGTGTTTTCATGCACATTTCATAACGTCCCCTATATCGCTGGGTATTTGCGCAACTCCCATACCCTCCCCTATATTACTGTGCCTTCGCTCACCTCTCATGCATTCCCGTATATCGCCCTGTTTTCGCGCACCTCCTATAGCTTCGCCTACATTGCTGTTTTCGCGCACCTCTCATACCTTCCCCTATATCGATGTATTTTTGCGCACATCTCATAACGCCCCCTATATCGCTGTGTATTTGCGTACCTCACATACCATCCCCATATCACTGTGCCTTCGTGCACCTCTCATGCATTCCCGTATATTGCTGCGTTTTTGCACACCGCTCATACCTTCCCCAATATCACCGTGTTTTCATGCACATCTCATAACGTCCCCAATGTCGCTGGGTTTTCACACACTTCTCATAACTTCCCCCATATAGCCCTGTTTTCGCGCTCCTCTCATACCTTCACCTA
Organism: Mobula birostris; assembly: GCF_030028105.1. Taxonomy (NCBI): domain Eukaryota; kingdom Metazoa; phylum Chordata; class Chondrichthyes; order Myliobatiformes; family Myliobatidae; genus Mobula; species Mobula birostris. The sequence goes on from NW_027274750.1 coordinate 13,942, forward strand.
TATCACTATGTTTTCACGCAGCTCTCATACCTTCCCCTATATCGATGTATTTTCGCGCACATCTCATGCCTTCTCCAAATTGCTGTGCTTTCGCGCTCCTCCCATAGCTTCGCCTACATCGCTGTTTTCGCGCACATCCCTTAGCTTCACCTTGATCGCTGTGTTATTGCTCACCTCTCATAGCTTACCCTATATCGCCGTGTTTTCGCGCACCTCGCATGTCTTCACCTATACCACTATGTTTTCGCTCCTATCATTACTTCCCCTATATCACTGTGTTTTCTCACACCTCTGATACATTCTCCTGTATTGCCATGTTTTCGCGCACCTCTTACATTTTCCCCTATATCGCCGTGTTCTCGCACACCTCTCATACCTTCCCCTATATCACTGTTTTTTTGCACATCTCCCATAGCGTCCTCTATATCGCTGTGTTTTCTCGCACCTCTGATACATTCCCCTGTATCGCCGTGGTTTCGCACACATCCCACAGGTTCCACTATATTGCCCTGTTTTTGCGCACCTCTCATGCCTTCCCCTATATAGCTGTGCCTTCGCGCACCTCTCATAACTTCCCCTTTATCACCCTGTTTTCACGCACCTCCCATACCTTCCCCAATATCGCTGTGTTTTCGTGCACCTCTCATACCTTCCCTTATATCGGTATGTTTTCACGCACCTCTCATAACTTCTCCTATATCGCTGTATTTTTGCACAGTTCTTATACCTTCCCCTATATTGCCGTGTTTTCATGCACATCTCATAACGTCCCCTATATCGCTGTGTATTCGCGCACCTCCCATAGCATCCCTTATATTGCTGTGCCTTCGCGCACCTCTCATACCTTCCCCTATATCGCCCTGTTTTCACGCACCTCCGATTCCTTCCCCTATATCGCTGTGTTTTGTGCACCTGTAATACCTTCCCCTATATCTCTGTGTTTTCACATACTTCTCATAACTTCTCCTATATCGCTGTGTTTTCGTTTACCTTTCATACCTTCCTTTATATCGCTGTGTTTTCACACACCTCTCATAACTTCTCCTTTATCACTGTGTTTTTGTGCACCTCTCATACCTTCCCTAATATCGCTGAGTTTTCATGCACATCTCATCACGTCCCCTATATCGCTGTGTATTTGCGCTCCTCCCATAGCATCCCCTATATCGCTCTGCCTTGCGCACCTCTCACACCTTCCCCTATATCGCTGTCATTTCGCGCACATCCCATAGATTCACCTCTATCGCTGTGTTATTGCTCAGCTCTCATAGCTTCCCCTGTATTGCCGTGTTTTTGCTCACGTCTCATGTCTTCACCTCGATCGCTATGTTTTCGCTCCTCTCAATACTTCCCCTATATCGCTGTGTTTTCTCGCACAATTGATACGTTCTCCTGTATCGCCGTGTTTGTGCACACCTCTCATAATTTCCCCTATATCGCCGTCTTCTCGCACATCTCTCATACCTTCCCCTATATCACTGTGTTTTTGCGCACGTCCCATAGCGTCCCCTATATTGCTGTGTTTTCGCGCACCTCTCATATCTTCCCCTATATCACCCAGTTTTCGCGCATATCCCATACCTTCCACTATATTGCCCTGTTTTCGCGCACCTCTCATGTCTTCCACTACATCGCTGTGTTTTCTGGCACCTCTGATGCATTCCCCTGTAACGCCAAGTTTTCGCGCACCTCTCATACTTTCCCCTACATCGCCATGTTTTTATGCACATCTCATACCGTCTCCTATATCACTGTGTTTTCGCGCACCTCCCATAGCATCCCCTATATAGCTGTGCCTTCGTGCACCTCTCATACCTTCCCTTATATCGCCCAGTTTTCGCGCACCTCCTATACCTTCCCTTATATCGCTGCGTTTTCGTGCACCTCTCATACCTTCCGCTATATGGCTGTGTTTTCATGCACATCTCATAACGTCCCCTATATCGCTGTGTATTCGTGCACCTCCCATTCCTTCCCGTATATATCTCTGTGTTTTCGTGCACCTTTCATACATTCCCCTATATCGTTGTGTTTTTGCACACCTCTCATAACTTCTCCTATATCGCTGTGTTTTTGTGCACCTCTCATAACTTCCATAATATCGCTGCGTTTTCATACACATCTCATCACGTCCCCTATATCGCTGTGTATTCACGCACCTCCCATAGCATCCTGTATATCGCTGTGCCTGGCGCACCTCTCATAGCTTCCCCTATATCACTGTCTTTTCGCTCACATCCCATAGATTCACCTTTATCGCTGTGTTATTGCTCACCTCTCATAGCTTCCCCTGTATCGCCGTGTTTTTCCTCACCTCTCATAGCTTCCCCTATATCACCATGTTTTCGCGCACCTCTCATGTCTTCACCTAGATCGCTATGTTTTCGCTACTCTCAATACTTCCCCTATATCGCTGTGCTTTATCGCACATCTGATACATTCTCCCGTATCGTTGTGTTTTCGCACACCTCACTTAATTTCCCCTATATCGCCGTGTTCTCGCACACCGCTCCTTTACCTTACCCTATATCGCGCTCTTTTCGTGCACATCGCATAGCTTACACTACAATGCCCTGTTTTCGCGCACCTCTCATGTATTCGACTACATCGCTCTGTTTTCTGGCACCTCTGATGCATTCCCCTGTAACGCCAAGTTTTCGCGCACCTCTCATACTTTCCCCTATCTCGACGTGTTCTGGCACATCTCTCATACCTTCCCCTATATCACCGTGTTTTAGCGCACCTCTCATAGCTTCCCATATATCGTCGTGTTTTCATACACATCTCATACCGTCCCCTATATCACTGTGTTTTCGTGCACCTCCCATAGCATCCCCTATATCGCTGTGCCTTCGTGCACCTCTCATACCTTCCCCTATATCGCCATGTTTTCATGCACATCTCATAACGTCCCCTATATTGCTGGGTTTTCACGCACCTCTCATAACTTCCCCTGTATCGCCGTGTTTTTGCTCACCTCTCATAACTTCCCCTATATCGCTGTGTTTTTATGCACATCTCATAACGTCCCCTATATCACTGTGTTTTCGCGCACCTCCCATAGCATCCCCTATGTCGCTGTGCCTTCGCGCACCTCTAATACCTTCCCCTATATCGCCCTGTTTTCGCGCACCTCCCATTCCTTCACCTATATCGCTGTTTTCGTGCACCTCTCATACATTCCCCTATATTGCTGTGTTTTCACACACCTCATAACTTCTCCTATATCGCTGTGTTTTTGTGCACCTCTCATACCTTCCCTAATATCGCTGCGTTTTCATGCACATCTCATCACGTCCCCCATATCAATGTATATTCACGCACCTCCCATCGCATCCCCTATATCGCTGTGCCTTCGTGCACCTCTCATACCTTCCTCTATATCGCCCTGTTTTCGCGCACCTCCTATACCTTCCCTTATATCGCTGCGAGTTCGTGCACCTCTCATACCTTCCCCTATATTGCCCTGTTTTCGCGCACCTCCTATACCTTCCCTTATATCGCTGCGTTTTCGTGTACCATTCATATCTCCCCTTATATCGTTGTGTTTTCACGCACCTCTCATAACTTCTCCAATATTTCTGTATTTTTGCGCACCTCTCATAACTTCCACTATATCGCCGTGATTTTATGCACATCTCATAACGTCCCCTATATCGCTGTGTATTCGTACACCTCCCATACCTTCCCCTATATCGCTGTGTTTTCGCACACCTCTCATAACTTTTCGAATATCGCTGTGTTTTTGTGCACCTGTCATACATTCCCTAATACCGCTGTGTTTTCATGCACATCTCATCACGTCCCCTATATCACTGTGTATTCACGCACATCCCATAGTATCCCCTATATCGCTGTGCCTTGCGCACCTCTCATAGCTTCCCCTATATCACTGTATTTTCGCGCACATCCCATAGATTCACCTTTATCGCTGTGTAATTGCTCACCTGTCATAGCTTCCCCTATATCGCTGTGTTTTCGCGCACCTCTCATGCCTTCACCTAGATCGCTATGTTTTCGCTCCTCTCAATACTTCCCCTATAGCGCTCTGTTTTCTCGCACATCTGATACATTCTCCGGTATCACCGTGTTTTCGCACACCTCTCATACCTTCCCCTGTATCTTTGTGTTTTTGCGCACGTCCCATTGCGTCCCCTATATCGCTGTGTTTTTTGTGCACCTCTCATACCTTACCCTATATCGTCCTGTTTTCGCGCACATCCCATAGCTTCCACTATATTGCCCTGTTTTCGCGCACCTCTCATGTATTCCACTACATCGCTGTGTTTTCTGGCACCTCTGTTGCATTCCCGTGTAACTGCAAGTTTTCGCGCACCTCTCATACTTTCCCCTATATCGCCGTGTTTTCGCGCACCTCTCATACCTCCCCCTATATCGTCGTGTTTTTATGCACATCTCATACCATCCCCTATATTACTGTGTTTTCGCGCACCTCCCATAGCATCCCCTATATCGCTGTGCCTTAGTGCACCTCTCATACCTTCCCCTATATCGCCCAGTTTTCGTGCAACTCCTATACCTTCCCTTGTATCGCTGCGTTTTCGTGCACCTCTCATACCTCCCTCTATAACGCTGTGTTTTCACGCACCTCTCATAATGTCTCCTATATCGCCGTATTTTTGCGCACCACTCATGGCTTCCACAATATCGCTGTGTTTTCATGCACATCTCTTAACTTCCCATATATCGTTGTGTATTCGCGCACCTGCCATAGCATCCCCTATATCGCTGTGCCTTCGTGCACCTCTCATACCTTCCCCTATATCGCCCAGTTTTCGTGCAACTCCTATACCTTCCCTTGTATCGCTGCGTTTTCGTGCACCTCTCATACCTTCCCCTATGTTGCCCTGTCTTCGCACACCTCCCATAGCATCGCCTATATCGCTGTATTTTCGCAAACCTCTCATGGCTTCCCCAATATCGCCGTGTTTTCATGCACATCTCTTAACGTCCCATATATCGTTGTGTATTCGCGCACCTGCCATAGCATCCCCTATATCGCTATGAATTCGTGCACCTCTCATACCTTCCCCTATGTTGCCCTGTCTTCGCACACCTCCCATAGCATCGCCTATATCGCTGTATTTTCGCAAACCTCTCATGGCTTCCCCAATATCGCCGTGTTTTCATGCACATCTCATAATGTCCCCTATATCGCTGGGTATTCACGCACCTCTCATAACTTCCCCTATATCGCCCTACTTTCGAGCACCTCCCATACCTTCCCCTATATCGCTGTGTTTTCGTGTACCTCTCATAACTTCCCCTATATCGCTGTGTTTTCACACACCTCTCATGGTTTCCCGACTATTGCCGTGTATTCATGCACATCTCATACCGTCCCCTATATCGCTGTGTTTTCACACACCTCTCATACCTTCGCCTACATCGCAGTGTTTTTGCGCACCTGTCATAACTTCCCCTATATCGCCGTATTGTTATACACATCTGATAACGTCCTCTATATCGCTGTGTATTCGCGCACCTCTCATACCTTTCCCTATATCGCCCTGTTTTCGCTCACCTCCCATTCCTTCACCTATATCGCTGTTTTCGTGCACCTCTCATACCTTCCCCTATATCGCTGTGTTTTCACACAACTGTCATAACTTCTCCTATATCGCTGTGTTTTTGTGCACCTCTCATACCTTCCCTAATATCGCTGCGTTTTCATGCACATCTCATCACGTCCCCTATAGCGCTGTGTATTCACGCACCTCCCATAGCATCCCCTATATCGCTGTGCCTTGCGCACCTCTCATACCTTCCCCTATATCGCTGTCTTTTCGCGCACATCCCATAGATTCACCTTTATCGCTGTGTTATTGCTCACCTCTCATATCTTCCCCTGTATCGCCGAGTTTTTGCTCACCTCTCATAGCTTCCCCTGTATCGCCGTGTTTTTGCTCACCTCTCATAGCTTCCCCCATATCTCCGTGTCTTTGCACACCTCTCATGTCTTCACTTGATCGCTATGTTTTCACTCCTCTAAATACTTCCCCTATATCGCTGTGTTTTCTCGCACATCTGATACATTCTCCCATATCGCTGTGTTTTCGCACACCTCTCATAATTTCCCCTATATCGCTGTGTTCTCGCACACCTCTCATACCTTCGCCTATATCACTGTGTTTTCGCGAACGTCTCATTGTGTCCCCTATATCGCTGTGTTTTCACGCACCTCTCATAACTTCCCCTATATCACCCTGCTTTCGAGCACCTCCCATACGTTCCCCTATATCGTTGTGTTTTCGTATACCTCTCATACCTCTCCCTATATTGCTGTGTTTTCACGCACCTCTAATAACTTCTCCTATATTGCTGTATTATTGCGCACCTCTCATTACTTCCCCTGTATCGCTGTGTTTTCGTTCACCTCTCATACCTTCCCTATATCGCTGTGTTTTCACACACCTCTCATAACTTCTCCTATATTGCTGCGTTTTTGTGCACCTCTCATAACCTCCCTAATATCGCTGCGTTTTCATGCACATCTCATCACGTCTGCTATATCGCTGTGTATTCACGCACCACCCATAGCATCCCCTATATCGCTGTGCCTTGTGCACCTCTCATAGCTTCCCCTATATCACTGTCTTTTCGCGCACATCCCATAGATTCACCTTTATCGCTGTGTTATTGCTCACCTCTCATATCTTTCCCTGTATCGCCGTGTTTTTGCTCACCTCTCATACCTTCCCCCATATCGCCGTGTTTTTGCGCACCTCTCATGTCTTCACCTAGATCGCTATGTTTTTGCTCCTCTCAATACTTCCCCTATATCGCTGTGTTTTCTCGCACATCTGATACATTCTCCCGTATCGCCGTGTTTTCGCACACCTTTCATAATTTCCCCTATATCGCCGTGTTCTCGCACATCTCTCATACCTTCCCCTATATCACTGTGTTTTCGCGAACGTCGCATTGCGTCCCCTATATTGCTGTGTTTTCGCACACCTCTCATACCTTACCCTATATCGCCCTGTTTTCGTGCACATCCCATAGCTTCCACTATATTGCCCTGTTTTCGCGCACCTCTCATGTATTCCACTACATTGCTGTGTTTTCTGGCACTACTGATGCATTCCCCTGTAAGGCCAAGTTTTCGCGCACCTCGCATACTTTCCCCTATATCGCCGTGTTTACGCGCACCTCTCATACCTCCCCCTATATCGCCACGTTTTTATGCACATCTCATCCCGTCTCCTATATCGCTGTGTTTTTGCGCACCTACCATAGCATCCCCTATATCGAATGTGCCTTCGTGCACCTCTCATACCTTCCCCTATAGCGCCCTGTTTTCGCGCACCTCCTTTACGTTCCCTTATAACGCTGCGTTTTCGTGCACCTCTCATACCTCCCCCTATATCGCCGTGTTTTCATGCACATCTCATAACCTCCCCTATATCGCTGGGTTTTCACGCACCTCTCATAATCTCCACTATATCACCCTGCTTTCGAGCACCTCCCATACCTTCCCCTATATCGCTGTGTTTTTGTGTACCTCTCATACCTCTCCCTATATCGCTGTGTTTTCACGCACCTCTAATAACTTCTGCTATATTACTGTGTTATTGCGCACCTCTCATAACTTCCCCTATATCGCCGTGTTTTTATGTACATCTCATAACATCCCCTATTTCGCTGTGCCTTCGCGCACCTCTCATACCTTCCCCATTATCACCGTGTTTTCATGCACATCTCATAATGTCCCATATATCACTGGGTTTTCAAGCATCTCTCATAACTTCCCCTATATCGCCCTGTTTTCGCGCTCCTCTCATACCTTCCCCTATATCACTGTGTTTTCACGCACCTCTCATAACTTGCCCTATATCGCTGTGTTTTCACGCACCTCTAATAACTTCTGCTATATTACTGTATTATTGCGCACCTCTCATAACTTCCCCTATATCGCCGTGTTTTTATGTACATCTCATAACATCCCCTATTTCGCTGTGCCTTCGCGCACCTCTCATACCTTCCCCATTATCACCGTGTTTTCATGCACATCTCATAATGTCCCCTATATCACTGGGTTTTCACGCATCTCTCATACCTTCCCCTATATCGCCCTGTTTTCGCGGACCTCCTATACCTTCCCTTATATCACTGCGTTTTCGTGCACCTTTCATACCTTCCCCTATATCGCTGTGTTTTTGTGCACCTCTGATACCTTCCCTAATATCCCTGCGTTTTCATGCACATCTCATCACGTCCCCTATATCGCTGTGTATTCACGCACCTCCCATAGCATCCCCTATATCGCTGTGCATTGCGCACCTCTCATAGCTTCCCCTATATTGCTGCCTTTTCGTGCACATCCCATAGGTTCACCTTTATCGCTGTGTTTTTGCTAACCTCTCATAGCTTCCCCTGTATCGCCGTGTTTTTGCTCACCTCTCATGTCTTCACTTAGATCGCTATGTTTTTACTCCTCTCATTACTTCCCCTATATCGCTGTGTTTTCTCGCACATCTGATACATTATCCCGTATCGCCGTGTTTTCGCACATCCCTCATACCTTCCCCTATATCACTGTGTTTTTGCGCAAGTCCCATAGAGTCCCCTATATCGCTGTGCTTTCGCGCACCTCTCTTACCTTCCCCTACATCGCCCTGTTTTTGCGCACATCCCATAGCTGCCACTATATTGTCCTGTTTTCGCGCACCTCTCATGTCTTCCCCTACATTGCTGTGTTTTCTCGCACCTCTGATGCATTCGCCTGTAACGCCAAGTTTTCGCGCACCTCTCATACTTTCCAATGTATCGCCGTGCTTTCGCGCACCTCTCATAGCTTCCCATATATTGCCGTGTTTTCATACACATCTCATACCGTCCACTATATCACTGTGTTTTCGCGAACCTCCCATAGCATCCCCCATATCGCTGTACCTTCATGCACCTCTCATACCTTTCCGTATATCGCCGTGTTTTCATGCACTTCTCATAACGTCCCCTATAATGCCGTATTTTTGCTCACCTCTCATAACTTCCTCTATATCGCCCTGTTTTCGCGCACCTCTCATAACTTCCCCTATATCGCTCTGTTTTCGCACAACTCTCATGGTTTCCCGACTATCGCTGTGTATTCATGCTCATCTCGTACCATCCCCTATATCGCTGTGTTTTCACACACCTCTCATACCGTCCCCTATATCGCTGTGTTTTCCCACACCTCTCATACCTTTCCCTATATCGCTGTCTTTTCGCGCACATCGCATAGATTCACCTTTATCGCTGTGTTATTGCTCACCTCTCATAGCTTCCCCTACATCGCCGTGTTTTTGCACACCTCTCATAACTTCCCCTATATCGCCATATTGTTATGCACATCTCATAACGTCCCCTATATCGCTGTGTATTCGCGCACCTCCCATAGCATCCCCTATTTCGCTGTGCCTTCGCGCACCTCTCATATCTTCCCCTATATCGCCCTGTTTTCACGCTCCTCGCATTCATTCACCTATATCGCCCTGTTTTCACGCACCTCCCATTCCTTCACCTATATCGCTGTTTTCGTGCACCTCTCATACCTTCCCTATATCGCTGTGTTTTCACACACCTCTCATAACTTCTCCTATATCGCTGTGTCTTTGTGGACCACTCATAACTTCCTTAATATCGCTGCGTTTTCATGCGCATCTCATCACGTCCCCTATATCGCTGTGTATTCACGCACCTCCCATAGCATCCCCTATATCGCTGTGCCTTACGCAACTCTCATAGCTTCCCCTATATCGCTGTCTTTTCGCGCACATCCCATAGATTCACCTTTATCGCTGTGTTATTGCTCACCTCTCATATCTTTCCCTGTATCGCCGTGTTTTTGCTCACCTCTCATACCTTCCCCCATATCGCCGTGTTTTTGCGCACCTCTCATGTCTTCACCTAGATGGCTATGTTTTTGCTCCTCTCAATACTTCCCCTATATCGCTGTGTTTTCTCGCACATCTGATACATTCTCCCGTATCGCCGTGTTTTCGCACACCTTTCTTAATTTCCCCTATATCGCCGTGTTCTCGCACATCTCTCATACCTTCCCCTATATCACTGTGTTTTCGCGAACGTCGCATTGCGTCCCCTATATTGCTGTGTTTTCGCACACCTCTCATACCTTACCCTATATCGCCCTGTTTTCGTGCACATCCCATAGCTTCCACTATATTGCCCTGTTTTCGCGCACCTCTCATGTATTCCACTACATTGCTGTGTTTTCTGGCACTACTGATGCATTCCCCTGTAAGGCCAAGTTTTCGCGCACCTCGCATACTTTCCCCTATATCGCCGTGTTTACGCGCACCTCTCATACCTCCCCCTATATCGCCACGTTTTTATGCACATCTCATCCTGTCTCCTATATCGCTGTGTTTTTGCGCACCTACCATAGCATCCCCTATATCGAATGTGCCTTCGTGCATCTCTCATACCTCCCCCTATATCGCCGTGTTTTCATGCACATCTCATAACCTCCCCTATATCGCTGGGTTTTCACGCACCTCTCATAATCTCCACTATATCACCCTGCTTTCGAGCACCTCCCATACCTTCCCCTATATCGCTGTGTTTTTGTGTACCTCTCATACCTCTCCCTATATCGCTGTGTTTTCACGCACCTCTAATAACTTCTGCTATTTTACTGTATTATTGCGCACCTCTCATAACTTGCCCTATATCGCTGTGTTTTCACGCACCTCTAATAACTTCTGCTATATTACTGTATTATTGCGCACCTCTCATAACTTCCCCTATATCGCCGTGTTTTTATGTACATCTCATAACATCCCCTATTTCGCTGTGCCTTCGCGCACCTCTCATACCTTCCCCATTATCACCGTGTTTTCATGCACATCTCATAATGTCCCCTATATCACTGGGTTTTCACGCATCTCTCATACCTTCCCCTATATCGCCCTGTTTTCGCGGACCTCCTATACCTTCCCTTATATCACTGCGTTTTTGTGCACCTTTCATACCTTCCCCTATATCGCTGTGTTTTTGTGCACCTCTGATACCTTCCCTAATATCCCTGCGTTTTCATGCACATCTCATCACGTCCCCTATATCGCTGTGTATTCACGCACCTCCCATAGCATCCCCTATATCGCTGTGCATTGCGCACCTCTCATAGCTTCCCCTATATTGCTGCCTTTTCGTGCACATCCCATAGGTTCACCTTTATCGCTGTGTTTTTGCTAACCTCTCATAGCTTCCCCTGTATCGCCGTGTTTTTGCTCACCTCTCATGTCTTCACTGAGATCGCTATGTTTTTGCTCCTCTCATTACTTCCCCTATATCGCTGTGTTTTCTCGCACATCTGATACATTATCCCGTATCGCCGTGTTTTCGCACATCCCTCATACCTTCCCCTATATCACTGTGTTTTTGCGCAAGTCCCATAGACTCCCCTATATCGCTGTGCTTTCGCGCACCTCTCTTACCTTCCCCGACATCGCCCTGTTTTTGCGCACCTCTGATGTCTTCCCCTACATTGCTGTGTTTTCTCGCACCTCTGATGCATTCGCCTGTAACGCCAAGTTTTCGCGCACCTCTCATACTTTCCAATGTATCGCCGTGCTTTCGCGCACCTCTCATAGCTTCCCATATATTGCCGTGTTTTCATACACATCTCATACCGTCCCCTATATCACTGTGTTTTCGCGAACCTCCCACAGCATCCCCTAGATCGCTGTGCCTTCGTGCACCTCTCATACCTTTCCGTATATCGCCGTGTTTTCATGCACTTCTCATAACGTCCCCTATAATGCCGTATTTTTGCTCACCTCTCATAACTTCCTCTATATCGCCCTGTTTTCGCGCACCTCTCATAACTTCCCCTATATCGCTCTGTTTTCGCACAACTCTCATGGTTTCCCGACTATCGCTGTGTATTCATGCTCATCTCGTACCATCCCCTATATCGCTGTGTTTTCACACACGTCTCATACCGTCCCCTATATCGCTGTGTTTTCCCACACCTCTCATACCTTTCCCTATATCGCTGTCTTTTCGCGCACATCGCATAGATTCACCTTTATCGCTGTGTTATTGCTCACCTCTCATAGCTTCCCCTACATCGCCGTGTTTTTGCACACCTCTCATAACTTCCCCTATATCGCCATATTGTTATGCACATCTCATAACGTCCCCTATATCGCTGTGTATTCGCGCACCTCCCATAGCATCCCCTATTTCGCTGTGCCTTCGCGCACCTCTCATATCTTCCCCTATATCGCCCTGTTTTCACGCTCCTCGCATTCATTCACCTATATCGCCCTGTTTTCACGCACCTCCCATTCCTTCACCTATATCGCTGTTTTCGTGCACCTCCCATTCCTTCACCTATATCGCTGTTTTCGTGCACCTCTCATAACTTCTCCTATATCGCTGTGTCTTTGTGGACCTCTCATAACTTCCTTAATATCGCTGCGTTTTCATGCGCATCTCATCACGTCCCCTATATCGCTGTGTATTCAAGCACCTCCCATAGCATCCCCTATATCGCTGTGCCTTGCGCACCTCTCATTCCTTCCCCTAATTCGCTGTCGTTTTGCGCACATCCCACAGATTCACTATCGCTGTGTTATTGCTCAGCTCTCATAGCTTCCCCTGTATCGCCGTGCTTTTGCTCACCTCTCATAGCTTCCCATATATTGCCGTGTTTTCATACACATCTCATACCGTCCCCTATATCACTGTGTTTTCGCGAACCTCCCATAGCATCCCCTATATCGCTGTGCCTTCGTGCACCTCTCATACCTTTCCGTATATCGCCGTGTTTTCATGCACTTCTCATAACGTCCCCTATAATGCCGTATTTTTGCTCACCTCTCATAACTTCCTCTATATCGCCCTGTTTTCGCGCACCTCTCATAACTTCCCCTATATCGCTCTGTTTTCACACAACTCTCATGGTTTCCCGACTATCGCTGTGTATTCATGCTCATCTCGTACCATCCCCTATATCGCTGTGTTTTCACACACCTCTCATACCGTCCCCTATATCGCTGTGTTTTCACACACCTCTCATACCTTTCCCTATATCGCTGTCTTTTCGCGCACATCGCATAGATTCACCTTTATCGCTGTATTATTGCGCACCTCTCATAACTTCCCCTGTATCGCCGTGTTTTCGTTCACCTCTCATACCTTCCCTATACCGCTGTGTTTTCACACACCTCTCATAACTTCTCCTATATCGCTGTGTTTTTGTGCACCTCTCATAACCTCCCTAATATCGCTGCGTTTTCATGCACATCTCATCACGTCCGCTATATCGCCGTGTATTCACGCACCTCCCATAGCATCCCCTATATCGCTGTGCCTTGCGCACCTCTCATAGCTTCCCCTATATCGCTGTCTTTTCGCGCACATCCCATAGATTCACCTTTATCGCTGTGTTATTGCTCACATCTCATATCTTCCCCTGTATCGCCGGGTTTTTGCTCACCTCTAATAGCTTCCCCCATATCGCCGTGTTTTTGTGCACCTCTCATGTCTTCACCTAGATCGCTATGTTTTTGCTCCTCTCAATACTTCCCCTATATCGCTGTGTTTTCTCGCACATCTGATACAATCTCCCGTACCGCCGTGTTTTCGCACACCTCTCATAATTTCCCCTATATCGCCGTGTTCTCGCACAGCTCTCAACCTTCCCCTATATCACTGTGTTTTCGCGAACGTCGCATTGCGTCCCCTATATTGCTGTGTTTTCGCACAACTCTCATACCTTACCCTATATCGCCCTGTTTTCGTGCACATCCCATAGCTTCCACTATATTGCCCTGTTTTCGCGGACCTCTCATGTATTCCACTACATTGCTGTGTTTTCTGGCACTACTGATGAATTCCCCTGTAAGGCCAAGTTTTCGCGCACCTCCCATAGCATCCCCTATATCGCTGTGCCTTGCGCACCTCTCATTCCTTCCCCTAAATCGCTGTCGTTTTGCGCACATCGCACAGATTCACTATCGCTGTGTTATTGCTCACCTCTCATAGCTTCCCCTGTATCGCCGTGTTTTTGCTCACCTCTCATAGCTTCCCCCATATCTCCGTGTCTTTGCGCACCTCTCATGTCTTCACTTGATCGTTATGTATTCGCTCCTCTAAATACCTCCCCTATATCGCTGTGTTTTCTCGCACATCTGATACATTCTCCCATATCGCCGTGTTTTCGCACACCTCTCATAATTTCCCCTATATCGCTGTGTTCTCGCACACCTCTCACACCTTCCCCTATATCACTGTGTTTTCACGAATGTCTCATTGCGTCCCCTATATTGCTGTGTTTTCACGCACCTCTCATAACTTCCCCTATATCACCCTGCTTTCGAGCACCTCCCATACGTTCCCCTATATCGTTGTGTTTTCGTATACCTCTCATACCTCCCCCATATTGCTGTGTTTTCACGCACCTCTAATAACTTCTCCTATATTGCTGTATTATTGCGCACCTCTCATAACTTCCCCTGTATCGCCGTGTTTTCGTTCACCTCTCATACCTTCCCTATACCGCTGTGTTTTCACACATCTCTCATAACTTCTCCTATATCGCTGTGTTTTTGTGCACCTCTCATAACCTCCCTAATATCGCTGCGTTTTCATGCACATCTCATCACGTCCGCTATATCGCCGTGTATTCACGCACCTCCCATAGCATCCCCTATATCGCTGTGCCTTGCGCACCTCTCATAGCTTCCCCTATATCGCTGTCTTTTCGCGCACATCCCATAGATTCACCTTTATCGCTGTGTTATTGCTCACCTCTCATATCTTCCCCTGTATCGCCGTGTTTTTGCTCACCTCTCATAGCTTCCCCCATATCGCCGTGTTTTTGCGCACCTCTCATGTCTTCACCTAGATCGCTGTTTTTGCTCCTCTCAATACTTCCCCTATATCGCTGTGTTTTCTCGCACATCTGATACATTATCCCGTATCGCCGTGTTTTCGCACATCCCTCATACCTTCCCCATATCACTGTGTTTTTGCGCAAGTCCCATAGAGTCCCCTATATCGCTGTGCTTTCGCGCACCTCTCTTACCTTCCCCTACATCGCCCTGTTTTTGCGCACATCCCATAGCTGCCACTATATTGCCCTGTTTTCGCGCACCTCTCATGTCTTCCCCTACATTGCTGTGTTTTCTCGCACCTCTGATGCATTCGCCAGTAACGCCAAGTTTTCGCGCACCTCTCATACTTTCCCATATATCGCCGTGCTTTCGCGCACCTCTCATAGCTTCCCATAGATTGCCGTGTTTTCATACACATCTCATGCCGTCCCCTATATCACTGTGTTTTCGCGAACCTCCCATAGCATCCCCTATATCGCTGTGCCTCGTGCACCTCTCATACCTTTCCGTATATCGCCGTGTTTTCATGCACTTCTCACAACGTCCCCTATAATGCCGCATTTTTGCTCACCTCTCATAACTTCCTCTATATCGCCCTGTTTTCGCGCACCTCTCATAACTTCCTCTATATCGCCCTGTTTTCGCGCACCTCTCATAACTTCCCCTATATCGCTCTGTTTTCGCACAACTCTCATGGTTTCCCGACTATCGCTGTGTACTCATGCTCATCTCATACCATCCCCTATATCGCTGTGTTTTCACACACCTCTCATACCGTCCCCTATATCACTGTGTTTTCACACACCTCTCATACCTTTCCCTATATCGCTGTCTTTTCGCGCACATCGCATAGATTCACCTTTATCGCTGTGTTATTGCTCACCTCTCATAGCTTCCCCTACATCGCCGTGTTTTTGCACACCTCTCATAACTTCCCCTATATCGCCGTATTGTTATGCACATCTCATAACGTCCCCTATATCGCTGTGCATTCGCGCACCTCCCATAGCATCCCCTATTTCGCTGTGCCTTCGCGCACCTCTCATATCTTCCCCTATATCGCCCTGTTTTCACGCTCCTCGCATTCATTCACCTATATCGCTGTTCTCGCACATCTCTCATACCTTCCCCTATATCACTGTGTTTTCGCTAACGTCGCATTGCGTCCCCTATATTGCTGTGTTTTCGCACACCTCTCATACCTTACCCTATATCGCCCTGTTTTCGTGCACATCCCATAGCTTCCACTATATTACCCTGTTTTCGCGCACCTCTCATGTATTCCACTACATTGCTGTGTTTTCTGGCACTACTGATGCATTCCCCTGTAAGGCCAAGTTTTCGCGCACCTCGCATACTTTCCCCTATATCGCCGTGTTTACGCGCACCTCTCATACCTCCCCCTATATCGCCACGTTTTTATGCACATCTCATCCCGTCTCCTATATCACTGTGTTTTTGCGCACCTACCATAGCATCCCCTATATCGAATGTGCCTTCGTGCACCTCTCATACCTTCCCCTATAGCGCCCTGTTTTCGCGCACCTCCTTTACGTTCCCTTATAACGCTGCGTTTTCGTGCACCTCTCATACCTCCCCCTATATCGCCGTGTTTTCATGCACATCTCATAACCTCCCCTATATCGCTGGGTTTTCACGCACCTCTCATAATCTCCACTACATCACCCTGCTTTCGAGCACCTCCCATACCTTCCCCTATATCGCTGCGTTTTTGTGCACCTCTCATACCTCTCCCTATATCGCTGTGTTTTCACGCACCTCTAATAACTTCTGCTATATTACTGTATTATTGCGCACCTCTCATAACTTCCCCTATATCGCTGTGTTTTCACGCACCTCTAATAACTTTTGCTATATTACTGTATCATTGCGCACCTCTCATAACTTCCCCTATATCGCCGTGTTTTTATGTACATCTCATAACATCCCCTATTTCGCTGTGCCTTCGCGCACCTCTCATACCTTCCCCATTATCACCGTGTTTTCATGCACATCTCATAATGTCCCATATATCACTGGGTTTTCACGCATCTCTCATAACTTCCCCTATATCGCCCTGTTTTCGCGCTCCTCTCATACCTTCCCCTATATCACTGTGTTTTCACGCACCTCTCATAACTTGCCCTATATCGCTGTGTTTTTGAACACCTCTCATTGTTTCCCGTCTATCGCCATTTATTCATGCACATCTCATACCGTCCCCTATATCGCTGTGTTTTTGCGCACCTACCATAGCATCCCCTATATCGAATGTGCCTTCGTGCACCTCTCATACCTTCCCCTATAGCGCCCTGTTTTCGCGCACCTCCTTTACGTTCCCTTATAACGCTGCGTTTTCGTGCACCTCTCATACCTCCCCCTATATCGCCGTGTTTTCATGCACATCTCATAACCTCCCCTATATCGCTGGGTTTTCACGCACCTCTCATAATCTCCACTACATCACCCTGCTTTCGAGCACCTCCCATACCTTCCCCTATATCGCTGCGTTTTTGTGCACCTCTCATACCTCTCCCTATATCGCTGTGTTTTCACGCACCTCTAATAACTTCTGCTATATTACTGTATTATTGCGCACCTCTCATAACTTCCCCTATATCGCTGTGTTTTCACGCACCTCTAATAACTTTTGCTATATTACTGTATCATTGCGCACCTCTCATAACTTCCCCTATATCGCCGTGTTTTTATGTACATCTCATAACATCCCCTATTTCGCTGTGCCTTCGCGCACCTCTCATACCTTCCCCATTATCACCGTGTTTTCATGCACATCTCATAATGTCCCATATATCACTGGGTTTTCACACATCTCTCATAACTTCCCCTATATCGCCCTGTTTTCGCGCTCCTCTCATACCTTCCCCTATATCACTGTGTTTTCACGCACCTCTCATAACTTGCCCTATATCGCTGTGTTTTTGAACACCTCTCATTGTTTCCCGTCTATCGCCATGTATTCATGCACATCTCATACCGTCCCCTATATCGCTGTGTTTTTGCGCACCTACCATAGCATCCCCTATATCGAATGTGCCTTCGTGCACCTCTCATACCTTCCCCTATAGCGCCCTGTTTTCGCGCACCTCCTTTACGTTCCCTTATAACGCTGCGTTTTCGTGCACCTCTCATACCTCCCCCTATATCGCAGTGTTTTCATGCACATCTCATAACCTCCCCTATATCGCTGGGTTTTCACGCACCTCTCATAATCTCCACTATATCACCCTGCTTTCGAGCACCTCCCATACCTTCCCCTATATCGCTGTGTTTTTGTGTACCTCTCATACCTCTCCCTATATCGCTGTGTTTTCACGCACCTCTAATAACTTCTGCTATTTTACTGTATTATTGCGCACCTCTCATAACTTGCCCTATATCGCTGTGTTTTCACGCACCTCTAATAACTTCTGCTATATTACTGTATTATTGCGCACCTCTCATAACTTCCCCTATATCGCCGTGTTTTTATGTACATCTCATAACATCCCCTATTTCGCTGTGCCTTCGCGCACCTCTCATACCTTCCCCATTATCACCGTGTTTTCATGCACATCTCATAATGTCCCCTATATCACTGGGTTTTCACGCATCTCTCATACCTTCCCCTATATCGCCCTGTTTTCGCGGACCTCCTATACCTTCCCTTATATCACTGCGTTTTCGTGCACCTTTCATACCTTCCCCTATATCGCTGTGTTTTTGTGCACCTCTGATACCTTCCCTAATATCCCTGCGTTTTCATGCACATCTCATCACGTCCCCTATATCGCTGTGTATTCACGCACCTCCCATAGCATCCCCTATATCGCTGTGCATTGCGCACCTCTCATAGCTTCCCCTATATTGCTGCCTTTTCGTGCACATCCCATAGGTTCACCTTTATCGCTGTGTTTTTGCTAACCTCTCATAGCTTCCCCTGTATCGCCGTGTTTTTGCTCACCTCTCATGTCTTCACTGAGATCGCTATGTTTTTGCTCCTCTCATTACTTCCCCTATATCGCTGTGTTTTCTCGCACATCTGATACATTATCCCGTATCGCCGTGTTTTCGCACATCCCTCATACCTTCCCCTATATCACTGTGTTTTTGCGCAAGTCCCATAGAGTCCCCTATATCGCTGTGCTTTCGCGCACCTCTCTTACCTTCCCCTACATCGCCCTGTTTTTGCGCACATCCCATAGCTGCCACTATATTGTCCTGTTTTCGCGCACCTCTCATGTCTTCCCCTACATTGCTGTGTTTTCTCGCACCTCTGATGCATTCGCCTGTAACGCCAAGTTTTCGCGCACCTCTCATACTTTCCAATGTATCGCCGTGCTTTCGCGCACCTCTCATAGCTTCCCATATATTGCCGTGTTTTCATACACATCTCATACCGTCCCCTATATCACTGTGTTTTCGCGAACCTCCCATAGCATCCCCTATATCGCTGTGCCTTCGTGCACCTCTCGTACCTTTCCGTATATCGCCGTGTTTTCATGCACTTCTCATAACGTCCCCTATAATGCCGTATTTTTGCTCACCTCTCATAACTTCCTCTATATCGCCCTGTTTTCGCGCACCTCTCATAACTTCCCCTATATCGCTCTGTTTTCGCACAACTCTCATGGTTTCCCGACTATCGCTGTGTATTCATGCTCATCTCGTACCATCCCCTATATCGCTGTGTTTTCACACACCTCTCATACCGTCCCCCTATATCGCTGTGTTTTCCCACACCTCTCATACCTTTCCCTATATCGCTGTCTTTTCGCGCACATCGCATAGATTCACCTTTATCGCTGTGTTATTGCTCACCTCTCATAGCTTCCCCTACATCGCCGTGTTTTTGCACACCTCTCATAACTTCCCCTATATCGCCATATTGTTATGCACATCTCATAACGTCCCCTATATCGCTGTGTATTCGCGCACCTCCCATAGCATCCCCTATTTCGTTGTGCCTTCGCGCACCTCTCATATCTTCCCCTATATCGCCCTGTTTTCACGCTCCTCGCATTCATTCACCTATATCGCCCTGTTTTCACGCATCTCCCATTCCTTCACCTATATCGCTGTTTTCGTGCACCTCTCATACCTTCCCTATATCGCTGTGTTTTTCACACACCTCTCATAACTTCTCCTATATCGCTGTGTCTTTGTGGACCTCTCATAACTTCCTTAATATCGCTGTGTTTTCATGCGCATCCCATTACGTCCCCTATATCGCTGTGTATTCAAGCATCTCCCATAGCATCCCCTATATCACTGTGCCTTGCGCACCTCTCATTCCTTCCCCTAAATCACTGTCGTTTTGCGCACATCCCACAGATTCACTATCGCTGTGTTATTGCTCACCTCTCATAGCTTCCCCCATATCTCCGTGTCTTTGCGCACCTCTCATGTCTTCACTTGATCGTTATGTTTTCGCTCCTCTAAATACTTCTCCTATATCGCTGTGTTTTCTCGCACATCTGATACATTGTCCCATATCGCCGTGTTTTCGCACACCTCTCATAATTTCCCCTACATCGCTGTGTTCTCGCACACCTCTCTTACCTTCCCCTATATCACTGTGTTTTCGCGAATGTCTCATTGCGTCCCCTATATCGCTGTGTTTTCACGCACCTCTCATAACTTCCCCTATATCACCTTGCTTTCGAGCACCACCCATACGTTCCCCTATATCGTTGTGTTTTCGTATACCTCTCATACCTCCCCCATATTGCTGTGTTTTCACGCACCTCTAATAACTTCTCCTATATTGCTGTATTATTGCATACCTCTCATAACTTCCCCTGTATCGCCGTGTTTTCATTCACATCTCATACCTTCCCTATACCGCTGTGTTTTCACACACCTCTCATAACTTCTCCTATATCGCTGTGTTTTTGTGCACCTCTCATAACCTCCCTAATATCGCTGCGTTTTCATGCACATCTCATCACGTCCGCTATATCGCCGTGTATTCACGCACCTCCCATAGCATCCCCTATATCACTGTGCCTTGCGCACCTCTCATAGCTTCCCCTATATCGCTGTCTTTTCGCGCACATCCATAGATTCACCTTTATCACTGTGTTATTGCTCACCTCTCATATCTTCCCCTGTATCGCCGTGCTTTTGCTCACCTCTCATAGCTTCCCCCATATCGCCGTGTTTTTGTGCACCTCTCATGTCTTCACCTAGATCGCTATGTTTTTGCTCCTCTCAATACTTCCCCCTATATCGCTGTGTTTTCTCGCACATCTGATACATTCTCCCGTATCGCCCGTGTTTTCGCACACCTCTCATAATTTCCCCTATATCGCCGTGTTTCTCGCACATCTCTCATACCTTCCCTATATCACTGTGTTTTTGCGAACGTCGCATTGCGTCCCCTATATTGCTGTGTTTTCGCACACCTCTCATACCTTACCCTATATCGCCCTGTTTTCGTGCACATCCCATAGCTTCCACTATATTGCCCTGTTTTCGCGCACCTCTCATGTATTCCACTACATTGCTGTGTTTTCTGGCACTACTGATAAATTCCCCTGTAAGGCAAGTTTTCGCGCACCTCCCATAGCATCCCCTATATCGCTGTGCCTTGCGCACCTCTCATTCCTTCCCCTAAATCGCTGCCGTTTTGCGCACATCTCACAGATTCACTATCGCTGTGTTATTGCTCACCTCTCATAGCTTCCCCTGTATTCGCCGTGTTTTTGCTCACATCTCATAGCTTCCCCCATATCTCCGTGTCTTTGCGCACCTCTCATGTCTTCACTTGATCGTTATGTTTTCGCTCCTCTAAATACTTCCCCTATATCGCTGTGTTTTTCTCGCGCATCTGATAGATTCTCCCATATCGCCGTGTTTTCGCACACCTCTCATAATTTCCCCTATATCGCTGTGTTCTCGCACACCTCTCATACCTTCCCCCATATCACTGTGTTTTCGCGAATGTCTCATTGCGTCCCCTATATCGCTGTGTTTTCACGCACCTCTCATAACTTCCCCTATATCACCTTGCTTTCGAGCACCACCCATACGTTCCCCTATATCGTTGTGTTTTCGTATACCTCTCATACCTCCCCCATATTGCTGTGTTTTCACGCACCTCTAATAACTTCTCCTATATTGCTGTATTATTGCGCACCTCTCATAACTTCCCCTGTATCGCCGTGTTTTCGTTCACCTCTCATACCTTCCCTATACCGCTGTGTTTTCACACACCTCTCATAACTTCTCCTATATCGCTGTGTTTTTGTGCACCTCTCATAACCTCCCTAATATCGCTGCGTTTTCATGCACATCTCATCACGTCCGCTATATCGCCGTGTATTCACGCACCTCCCATAGCATCCCCTCTATCACTGTGCCTTGCGCACCTCTCATAGCTTCCCCTATATCGCTGTCTTTTCGCGCACATCCCATAGATTCACCTTTATCACTGTGTTATTGCTCACCTCTCATATCTTCCCCTGTATCGCCGTGCTTTTGCTCACCTCTCATAGCTTCCCCCATATCGCCGTGTCTTTGCGCACCTCTCATGTCTTCACTTGATCGTTATGTTTTCGCTCCTCTAAATACTTCCCCTATATCGCTGTGTTTTCTCGCGCATCTGATAGATTCTCCCATATCGCCGTGTTTTCGCACACCTCTCATAATTTCCCCTATATCGCTGTGTTCTCGCACACCTCTCATACCTTCCCCCATATCACTGTGTTTTCGCGAACGTCGCATTGCGTCCCCTATATTGCTGTGTTTTCGCACACCTCTCATACCTTACCCTATATCGCCCTGTTTTCGTGCACATCCTATAGCTTCCACTATATTGCCCTGTTTTCGCGCACCTCTCATGTATTCCACTACATTGCTGTGTTTTCTGGCACTACTGATAAATTCCCCTGTAAGGCCAAGTTTTCGCGCACCTCCCATAGCATCCCCTATATCGCTGTGCCTTGCGCACCTCTCATTCCTTCCCCTAAATCGCTGCCGTTTTGCGCACATCTCACAGATTCACTATCGCTGTGTTATTGCTCACCTCTCATAGCTTCCCCTGTATCGCCGTGTTTTTGCTCACATCTCATAGCTTCCCCCATATCTCCGTGTCTTTGCGCACCTCTCATGTCTTCACTTGATCGTTATGTTTTCGCTCCTCTAAATACTTCCCCTATATCGCTGTGTTTTCTCGCGCATCTGATAGATTCTCCCATATCGCCGTGTTTTCGCACACCTCTCATAATTTCCCCTATATCGCTGTGTTCTCGCACACCTCTCATACCTTCCCCCATATCACTGTGTTTTCGCGAATGTCTCATTGCGTCCCCTATATCGCTGTGTTTTCACGCACCTCTCATAACTTCCCCTATATCACCTTGCTTTCGAGCACCACCCATACGTTCCCCTATATCGTTGTGTTTTCGTATACCTCTCATACCTCCCCCATATTGCTGTGTTTTCACGCACCTCTAATAACTTCTCCTATATTGCTGTATTATTGCGCACCTCTCATAACTTCCCCTGTATCGCCGTGTTTTCGTTCACCTCTCATACCTTCCCTATACCGCTGT
This sequence comes from Mobula birostris, assembly GCF_030028105.1. Lineage (NCBI taxonomy): Eukaryota > Metazoa > Chordata > Chondrichthyes > Myliobatiformes > Myliobatidae > Mobula > Mobula birostris. The sequence continues at coordinate 37,370 of NW_027274750.1, forward strand.
GTTTTCACACACCTCTCATAACTTCTCCTATATCGCTGTGTTTTTGTGCACCTCTCATAACCTCCCTAATATCGCTGCGTTTTCATGCACATCTCATCACGTCCGCTATATCGCCGTGTATTCACGCACCTCCCATAGCATCCCCTATATCACTGTGCCTTGCGCACCTCTCATAGCTTCCCCTATATCGCTGTCTTTTCGCGCACATCCCATAGATTCACCTTTATCACTGTGTTATTGCTCACCTCTCATATCTTCCCCTGTATCGCCGTGCTTTTGCTCACCTCTCATAGCTTCCCCCATATCGCCGTGTTTTTGTGCACCTCTCATGTCTTCACCTAGATCGCTATGTTTTTGCTCCTCTCAATACTTCCCCTATATCGCTGTGTTTTCTCGCACATCTGATACATTCTCCCGTATCGCCGTGTTTTCGCACACCTCTCATAATTTCCCCTATATCGCCGTGTTCTCGCACATCTCTCATACCTTCCCCTATATCACTGTGTTTTTGCGAACGTCGCATTGCGTCCCCTATATTGCTGTGTTTTCGCACACCTCTCATACCTTACCCTATATCGCCCTGTTTTCGTGCACATCCCATAGCTTCCACTATATTGCCCTGTTTTCGCGCACCTCTCATGTATTCCACTACATTGCTGTGTTTTCTGGCACTACTGATAAATTCCCCTGTAAGGCCAAGTTTTCGCGCACCTCCCATAGCATCCCCTATATCGCTGTGCCTTGCGCACCTCTCATTCCTTCCCCTAAATCGCTGCCGTTTTGCGCACATCTCACAGATTCACTATTGCTGTGTTATTGCTCACCTCTCATAGCTTCCCCTGTATCGCCGTGTTTTTGCTCACATCTCATAGCTTCCCCCATATCTCCGTGTCTTTGCGCACCTCTCATGTCTTCACTTGATCGTTATGTTTTCGCTCCTCTAAATACTTCCCCTATATCGCTGTGTTTTCTCGCGCATCTGATAGATTCTCCCATATCGCCGTGTTTTCGCACACCTCTCATAATTTCCCCTATATCGCTGTGTTCTCGCACACCTCTCATACCTTCCCCCATATCACTGTGTTTTCGCGAATGTCTCATTGCGTCCCCTATATCGCTGTGTTTTCACGCACCTCTCATAACTTCCCCTATATCACCCTGCTTTCGAGCACCTCCCATACGTTCCCCTATATCGTTGTGTTTTCGTATACCTCTCATACCTCCCCCTATATTGCTGTGTTTTCACGCACCTCTAATAACTTCTCCTATATTGCTGTATTATTGCGCACCTCTCATAACTTCCCCTGTATCGCCGTGTTTTCGTTCACCTCTCATACCTTCCCTATACCGCTGTGTTTTCACACACCTCTCATAACTTCTCCTATATCGCTGTGTTTTTGTGCACCTCTCATAACCTCCCTAATATCGCTGCGTTTTCATGCACATCTCATCACGTCCGCTATATCGCTGTGTATTCACGCACCTCCCATAGCATCCCCTATATCGCTGTGCCTTGCGCACCTCTCATAGCTTCCCCTATATCGCTGTCTTTTCGCGCACATCCCATAGATTCACCTTTATCGCTGTGTTATTGCTCACCTCTCATATCTTCCCCTGTATCGCCGTGTTTTTGCTCACCTCTCATAGCTTCCCCCATATCGCCGTGTTTTTGCGCACCTCTCATGTCTTCACCTAGATCGCTATGTTTTTGCTCCTCTCAATACTTCCCCTATATGGCTGTGTTTTCCTGCACATCTGATACATTATCCCGTATCGCCGTGTTTTCGCACATCCCTCATACCTTCCCCATATCACTGTGTTTTTGCGCAAGTCCCATAGAGTCCCCTATATCGTTGTGCTTTCGCGCACCTCTCTTACCTTCCCCTACATCGCCCTGTTTTTGCGCACATCCCATAGCTGCCACTATATTGCCCTGTTTTCGCGCACCTCTCATGTCTTCCCCTACATTGCTGTGTTTTCTCGCACCTCTGATGCATTCGCCTGTAACGCCAAGTTTTCGCGCACCTCTCATACTTTCCCATATATCGCCGTGCTTTCGCGCACCTCTCATAGCTTCCCATAGATTGCCGTGTTTTCATACACATCTCATGCCGTCCCCTATATCACTGTGTTTTCGCGAACCTCCCATAGCATCCCCTATATCGCTGTGCCTCGTGCACCTCTCATACCTTTCCGTATATCGCCGTGTTTTCATGCACTGCTCATAACGTCCCCTATAATGCCGCATTTTTGCTCACCTCTCATAACTACCTCTATATCGCACTGTTTTCGCGCACCTCTCATAACTTCCCCTATATCGCTCTGTTTTCGCACAACTCTCATGGTTTCCCGACTATCGCTGTGTATTCATGCTCATCTCATACCATCCCCTATATCACTGTGTTTTCACACACCTCTCATACCTTTCCCTATATCGCTGTCTTTTCGCGCACATCGCATAGATTCACCTTTATCGCTGTGTTATTGCTCACCTCTCATAGCTTCCCCTACATCGCCGTGTTTTTGCACACCTCTCATAACTTCCCCTATATCGCCGTATTGTTATGCACATCTCATAACGTCCCCTATATCGCTGTGTATTCGCGCACCTCCCATAGCATCTCCTATTTCGCTGTGCCTTCGCGCACCTCTCATATCTTCCCCTATATCGCCCTGTTTTCACGCTCCTCGCATTCATTCACCTATATCGCTGTTTTCGTGCACCTCTCATACCTTCCCTATACCGCTCTGTTTTCACACACCTCTCATAACTTCTCCTATATCACTGTGTCTTTGAGCACCTCTCATAACTTCCTTAATATCGCTGCGTTTTCATGCGCATCTCATCACGTCCCCTATATCGCTGTGTATTCACGCACCTCCCATAGCATCCCCTATATCGCTGTGCCTTGCGCACCTCTCATTCCTTCCCCTAAATCGCTGTCGTTTTGCGCACATCCCACAGATTCACTATCGCTGTGTTATTGCTCACCTCTCATAGCTTCCCCTATATCGCCGTGTTTTCGCGCACCTCTCATGTCTTCCCCTGTATCACTGTGTTTTCGCGCACCATCCATAGCATCCCCTATATTGCTGTGCCTTCGCATACTCTCATAACTTCATCTATATCACCCTGTTTTCCAGCACCTTCCATTCCTTCCCCTATATCGCTGTGTTTTCATGCACCTCTCATACCTCCCCCTATATCGCTGTGCTTGCGCACCTCTCATACCTTCCCCTATATCGCTGACTTTTCGCGCACATCCCATAGATTCACCTTTATCGCTGTGTTATTGCTCATCTCTCATAGCTTCCCCTGCATCATCTTGTTTTTGCGCACCTCTCATAACTTCCCCTATATCGCCCTGTTGTTATGCACATCTCATAACGTACCCTATATCGCTGTGTATTCGCGCTCCTTCCATAGCATCCCCTATATCGCTGTGCCTTCGCGCACCTCTCATAGCTTCCCCTATATTGCCGTGTTTTCGTGCACCTCTCATGTCGTCACCTAGATCGCTATGTTTTCGCTCCTCTCATTACTTCCCCTATATCGCTGTGTTTTCTCGCACATCTGATACATTCTCCCGTATCGTCGTGTTTTCGCGTACCTTTCATAATTTCCCCTATATCGCCTTGTCTCGCACATCTCTCATACCTTCCCCTATATCACTGTGTTTTCGCGCACGTCCCATAGCGTCCCCTATATCACTGTGTTTTCTCGCATCTCTGATGCATTTCCCTGTATCGCCCTGTTTTCGCGCACATCCCATAGCTTCCACTATATTGCCCTGTTTTTGTGCACCTCTCATGTCTTCCCCTATATCGCTGTGTTTTCACGCACCTCCCATAGAATCCCTTATATCGTTGTTTCTTCGTGCACCTCTCATACCTTCCCCAATATCGCCCTGTTTTCGCGCACCTCCCATGGCTTCGCCTACATCGCTGTGTTTTCGCACACCTCTCATAGCTTCCCCTATATTGCCATGTTTTCACGCAATTCTCATGTCTTCACCTATATCGCTGTGTTTCCGCTCCTCTCATTACTTCCCCTATATCGCTCTGTGTTCTCGCACCTCTGATACATTCCCCTGTATCGCCGTGTTCTCGCACACCTCTCATATCTTCCCCTATATCACTGTGTTTTCGCGCACGTCCAATAGTGTCCCCTATATCGTTGTGTTTTCACGCACCTCTCATACATCCCTCTATATCGCCCTGTTTTCGCGCACCTCCCATAGCATCCTCTATATTGAGTGTTTTCACGCATCTCTCATAACTTCTCCTACATTGCTGTATTTTTGCGCACCTCTCATAACTTCCCCTATATCGCCGTGTTTTTATGCACATCTCATAACGTCCCCTATATCGCTGTGTATTCACGCACCTCCCATAGCAACCCCTATATCGCTGTGTGTTCGCGCACCTCCCATTCTTTCCCCGATATCGCTGTGCTTTCACACACTTCTCATAATTTCTCCTATATCTCTGTGTTTTCACGCACCTCTCATAACTTCTCCTGCATTGCTGTATTTTTGCGCACCTCTCATAACTTCCCCTATATCGTTGTATTTTTGTGCACCTATCATACCTTCCCCTATATCACTGTGTTTTCGCGCACGTCCCATAGCGTCCCCTATATCGCTGTGTTTTCGCGCACCTCTCATACCTTCCCCTATATCGCCCTGTTTTCGCGCACATCCCATAGCTTCCACTATATTGCCCTGTTTTCGCGGAACTTTCATGTCTTCCCCTACATCAATGTGTTTTCTCGCACTTCTGATGCATTCCCATGCAACGCCAAGTTTTCGCGCACCTCTCATACTTTCCCCTATATCACCGTGTTTTCGCGTACCTCTCATAGCTTCCCCTATATCACCATGTTTTCATACACATCTCATACCGTCCCCTATATCACTGTGTTTTCGCGCACCTCCCATAGCAGCCCCTATATCGCTGTGCCTTCGTGCACCTCTCACACCTTCCCCTATATCGCCCTGTTTTCGCACACCTCCTATACTTTCCCCTATATCGCTGTGTTTTCGCGCACCTCCAATAGCTTCGCCTACATCGATGTTTTCGCACACCTCTCATACCTTCCCCTATATCGCTTTCTTTTCGCGCACATCCCATAGCTTCACCTTTATCGCTGTGTTATTGCTCATCTCTCATAGCTTCCCCTATATCGCCATTTTTTCGCACACCTCGCATGTCTTCACCTATATCGCTATGTTTTCGCTCCAATCATTACTTCCACTATATCGTTGAGTTTTCTCGCACCTCTGAAGCATTCCCCTGTATCAACATGTTTTCGCACAACTCTTATAATTTCCCCTATATCGCCGTGTTCTCGCAGATCTCTCATACCTTCCCCTATATCACTGTGTTTTTGCGCACGTCCCATAGAGTCCCCTATATCACTGTGTTTTCTCGCACCTCTGATGCATTCCCCTGTATCGCCGTGTTTTCGGTCACATCCCATAGCTTCCACTATATTGCACTGTTTTTGTGCACCTCTCATGTCTTCTCCTATATCACTGTGTTTTCGCGCACCTCCCATAGCATCCCCTATATAGCAGTGCCTTCGCGCACCTCTCTTGCCTTCCCCTATATCGCCCTGTTTTCGCGCACCTCTCATAACTTCTCCTATATCGTTGTATTTTTGTGTACCTCTCGTGGCTTCCCCAATATCGCCGTGTTTTCGTGCACATCTCTTAACGTCCCCTATATCGCTGGGTTTTCACGCACCTCTCATAACTTCCCCTATATCGCTGTCTTTTCGCGCACATCCCATAGCTTCACCTTTATCACTGTGTTATTGCTCACCTCTCATAGATTCCCCTATATCACCGTGTTTTCGCGCACCTCTCATGTCTTCACCAAGATCGCTATGTTTTCGCTCTTCTCATTAATTCCCCTATATCGCTGTATTTTCTCGCACATCTGATATATTCTCCTGTATCGCCGTGTTTTCGCGCACCTCTCATAATTTCGCCTATATCGCCGTGTTCTCGCACACCTCTCATACCATCCCCTATACCACTGTGTTTTCACGCACGTCCCATAGCTTCCACTATATTGCCCTGTTTTCGTGGAACTCTCATGTCTTCCCCTACATCAATGTGCTTTCTCGCACTTCTGATGCATTCCCATGTAACGCCAAATTTTCGCGCACCTCTCATACTTTCCCCTATATCACCGTGTTTTCGCGTACCTCTCATAGCTTCCCCTATATCACCATGTTTTCATACACATCTCATACCGTCCCCTATATCACTGTGTTTTCGCGCACCTCCCATAGCAGCCCCTATATCGCTGTGACTTCGTGCACCTCTCACACCTTCCCCTATATCGCCCTGTTTTCGCACACCTCTCATACCTTCCCCTATATCGCTTTCTTTTCGCGCACATCCCATAGCTTCACCTTTATCGCTGTGTTATTGCTCATCTCTCATAGCTTCCCCTATATCGCCATTTTTTCGCACACCTCGCATGTCTTCACCTATATCGCTATGTTTTCGCTCCAATCATTACTTCCACTATATCGTTGAGTTTTCTCGCACCTCTGAAGCATTCCCCTGTATCACCATGTTTTCGCACAACTCTTATAATTTCCCCTATATCGCCGTGTTCTCGCAGATCTCTCATACCTTCCCCTATATCACTGTGTTTATGCGCACGTCCCATAGCGTCCCCTATATCACTGTGTTTTCTCGCACCTCTGATGCATTCCCCTGTATCGCCGTGTTTTCGGGCACATCCCATACCTTCCCCTATATCGCTGTGTTTTCGTGCACCTCTCATACCTCCCCCTATATCGCTGTGTTTTCACGCACCTCTCATAACTTCTCCTATATCGTTGTATTTTTGTGTACCTCTCATGGCTTTCCCAATATCGCCGTGTTTTCGTGCACATCTCTTAACGTCCCCTATATCGCTGGGTTTTCACGCACCTCTCATAACTTCCCCTATATCGCTGTGTATTCACACACCTCCCATAGCATCCCCTATATCGCTGTGCCTTGCGCACCTCTCATTCCTTCCCCTAAATCGCTGTCGTTTTGCGCACATCCCACAGATTCACTATCGCTGTGTTATTGCTCACCTCTCATAGCTTCCCCTATATTGCCGTGTTTTCGCGCACCTCTCATGTCTTGCCCTGTATCACTGTGTTTTCGCGCACCATCCATAGCATCCCCTATATTGCTGTGCCTTCGCATACTCTCATAACTTCATCTATATCACCCTGTTTTCGAGCACCTTCCATTCCTTCCCCTATATCGCTGTGTTTTCATGCACCTCTCATACCTCCCCCTATATCGCTGTGCCTTGCGCACCTCTCATACCTTCCCCTATATCGCTGACTTTTCGCGCACATCCCATAGATTCACCTTTATCGCTGTGTTATTGCTCATCTCTCATAGCTTCCCCTGTATCATCGTGTTTTTGCGCACCTCTCATAACTTCCCCTATATCGCCCTGATGTTATGCACATCTCATAACGTACCCTATATCGCTGTGTATTCGCGCTCCTCCCATAGCATCCCCTATATCGCTGTGCCTTCGCGCACCTCTCATAGCTTCCCCTATATTGCCGTGTTTTCGTGCACCTCTCATGTCGTCACCTAGATCGCTATGTTTTCGCTCCTCTCATTACTTCCCCTATATCGCTGTGTTTTCTCGCACATCTGATACATTCTCCCGTATTGTCGTGTTTTCGCGTACCTTTCATAATTTCCCCTATATCGCCGTTGTCTCGCACATCTCTCATACCTTCCCCTATATCACTGTGTTTTTGCGCACGTCCCATAGCGTCCCCTATATCACTGTGTTTTCTCGCATCTCTGATGCATTTCCTTGTATCGCCCTGTTTTCGCGCACATCCCATAGCTTCCACTATATTGCCCTGTTTTTGTGCACCTCTCATGTCTTCCCCTATATCGCTGTGTTTTCACGCACCTCCCATTACATCGCCTATATTATTGTATTTTTGTGCACCTCTCCTGGCTTCCCCAATTTCGCCGTGTTTTTATGCACGTCTGTTAATGTCCCCTATATCGCTGGGTATTCGCGCACCTCCCATAGCATCCCCTATATCACTGTGTTGTCGCTCACCTCTCATATCCTCCCCTATATCGCCCTGTTTTCTCACACTTCCCATACCTTCCCCTATATCGGTGTCTTTTCACACACCTCTCATGGCTTCCCCAATATCGCCGTGTTTTCATGCACATCTCATAACGTCCCCTATATCGCTGTGTATTCACGCTCCTCCCATAGAATCCCTTATATCGTTGTTTCTTCGTGCACCTCTCATACGTTCCCCAATATCGCCCTGTTTTCGCGCACCTCCCATGGCTTCGCCTACATCGCTGTGTTTTCGCACACCTCTCATAGCTTCCCCTATATTGCTGTCTTTTCACGCACATCTCATCACTTCAACTTTATCGCTGTGTTATTGCTCACCTCCCATAGCTTCCCCTATATTGCCATGTTTTCACGCAATTCTCATGTCTTCACCTATATCGCTGTGTTTCCGCTCCTCTCATTACTTCCCCTATATCGCTCTGTGTTCTCGCACCTCTGATACATTCCCCTGTATCGCCGTGTTCTCGCACACCTCTCATATCTTCCCCTATATCACTGTGTTTTCGCGCACGTCCAATAGTGTCCCCTATATCGTTGTGTTTTCACGCACCTCTCATACCTCCCTCTATATCGCCCTGTTTTCGCGCACCTCCCATAGCATCCTCTATATTGAGTGTTTTCACGCATCTCTCATAACTTCTCCTACATTGCTGTATTTTTGCGCACCTCTCATAACTTCACCTATATCGCCGTGTTTTTATGCACATCTCATAACGTCCCCTATATCGCTGTGTATTCACGCACCTCCCATAGCATCCCCTATATCGCTGTGCGTTCGCGCACCTCCCATTCCTTCCCCGATATCGCTGTGCTTTCACACACCTCTCATAATTTCTCCTATATCTCTGTGTTTTCACGCACCTCTCATAACTTCCCCTATATCGTTGTATTTTTGTGCACCTATCATACCTTCCCCTATATCACTGTGTTTTCGCGCACGTCCCATAGCGTCCCCTATATCGCTGTGTTTTCGCGCACCTCTCATACCTTCCCCTATATCGCTCTGTTTTCGCGCACATCCCATAGCTTCCACTATAATGCCCTGTTTTCGCGGAACTCTCATGTCTTCCCCTACATCAATGTGTTTTCTCGCACTTCTGATGCATTCCCATGTAACGCCAAGTTTTCGCGCACCTCTCATACTTTCCTCTATATCACCGTGTTTTCGCGTACCTCTCATAGCTTCCCCTATATCACCATGTTTTAATACACATCTCATACCGTCCCCTATATCACTGTGTTTTCGCGCACCTCCCATAGCAGCCCCTATATCGCTGTGCCTTCGTGCACCTCTCACACCTTCCCCTATATCGCCCTGTTTTCGCACACCTCCTATACTTTCCCCTATATCGCTGTGTTTTCGCGCACCTCACATAGCTTCGCCTACATCGATGTTTTCGCACACCTCTCATACCTTCCCCTATATCGCTTTCTTTTCGCGCACATCCCATAGCTTCACCTTTATCGCTGTGTTATTGCTCATCTCTCATAGCTTCCCCTGTATCGCTATTTTTTCGCACACCTCGCATGTCTTCACCTATATCGCTATGTTTTCGCTCCAATCATTACTTCCATTATATCGTTGAGTTTTCTCGCACCTCTGAAGCATTCCCCTGTATCACCATGTTTTCCCACAACTCTTATAATTTCCCCTATATCACCGTGTTCTTGCAGATCTCTCATACCTTCCCCTATATCACTGTGTTTTTGCGCACGTCCCATAGCGTCCCCTATATCACTGTGTTTTCTCGCACCTCTGATGCATTCCCCTGTATCGCCGTGTTTTCGGGCACATCCCATAGCTTCCACTATATTGCCCTGTTTTTGTGCACCTCTCATGTCTTCTCCTATATCACTGTGTTTTCGCGCACCTCTCTTGCCTTCCCCTATATCGCCCTGTTTTCGCGCACCTCTCATAACTTCTCCTATATCGTTGTATTTTTGTGTACCTCTCATGGCTTCCCCAATATCGCCGTGTTTTCGTGCACATCTGTTAACGTCCCCTATATCGCTGGGTTTTCACGCACCTCTCATAACTTCCCCTATATCGCTGTCTTTTCGCGCACATCCCATATCTTCACCTTTATCGCTGTGTTATTGCTGACCTCTCATAGATTCCCCTATATCGCCGAGTTTTCGCGCACCTCTCATATCTTCACCAAGATCGCTATGTTTTCGCTCTTCTCATTAATTCCCCTATATCGCTGTGTTTTCTCTCACATCTGATATATTCTCCTGTATCGCCGTGTTTTCGCGCACCTCTCATAATTTCGCCTATATCGCCGTGTTCTCGCACACCTCTCATACCATCCCCTATACCACTGTGTTTTCACGCACGTCCCATAGCTTCCACTATATTGCCCTGTTTTCGCGGAACTCTCATGTCTTCCCCTACATCAATGTGTTTTCTCGCACTTCTGATGCATTCCCATGTAACGCCAAATTTTCGCGCACCTCTCATACTTTCCCCTATATTACCGTGCTTTCGCGTACCTCTCATAGCTTCCCCTATATCACCATGTTTTCATACACATCTCATACCGTCCCCTATATCACTGTGTTTTCGCGCACCTCCCATAGCAGCCCCTATATCGCTGTGCCTTCGTGCACCTCTCACACCTTCCCCTATATCGCCCTGTTTTCGCACACCTCTCATACCTTCCCCTATATCGCTTTCTTTTCGCGCACATCCCATAGCTTCACCTTTATCGCTGTGTTATTGCTCATCTCTCATAGCTTCCCCTATATCGCCATTTTTCGCACACCTCGCATGTCTTCACCTATATCGCTATGTTTTCGCTCCAATCACTACTTCCACTATATCGTTGAGTTTTCTCGCACCTCTGAAGCATTCCCCTGTATCACCATGTTTTCGCACAACTCTTATAATTTCCCCTATATCGCCGTGTTCTCGCAGATCTCTCATACCTTCCCCTATATCACTGTGTTTTCTTGCACCTCTGATGCATTCCCCTGTATCGCCGTGTTTTCGGGCACATCCCATACCTTCCCCTATATCGCTGTGTTTTCGTGCACCTCTCATACCTCCCCCTATATCGCTGTGTTTTCACGCACCTCTCATACCTTCTCCTATATCGTTGTATTTTTGTGTACCTCTCATGGCTTCCCCAATATCGCCGTGTTTTCGTGCACATCTCTTAACGTCCCCTATATCGCTGGGTTTTCACGCACCTCTCATAACTTCCCCTATATCGCTGTCTTTTCGCGCACATCCCATAGCTTCACCTTTATCGCTGTGTTATTGCTCACCTCTCATAGATTCCCCTATATCGCCGTGTTTTCGCGCACCTCTCATGTCTTCACCAAGATCGCTATGTTTTCGCTCTTCTCATTAATTCCCCTATATCGCTGTGTTTTCTCGCACATCTGATATATTCTCCTGTATCGCTGTGTTTTCGCGCACCTCTCATAATTTCGCCTATATCGCCGTGTTCTCGCACACCTCTCATACCATCCCCTATACCACTGTGTTTTCACGCACGTCCCATAGCTTCCACTATATTGCCCTGTTTTCGCGCACCTCCCATGTCTTCCCCTACATCGCTGTGTTTTCTCACACCTCTGATGCATTCCCCTATAACGCCAAGTTTTCGCGCACCTCTCCGACTTTCCTCTATATCGCTGTGTTCTCGCGCAGCTCTCATCCCTTCCCCTATATCGCCCTGTTTTCATGCACATCCCATAGCTCTCATTATATTGCCCTGTTTTCGTGCACCTCTCATGCCTCCCCTATATCGCTGTGTTTTTGCTTCTCTCATAACTTCCCCTATATCGCTGTGTTTTCTCGCACCTCTGATGCATTCCCCTGTATCGCCGTGTTTTTGCGCACCTCTCATACTTTCCCCTATATCGCAGTGTTTTCACGCATCTCTCATTTCTTCCCCGATATCTCCATGTTTTCATGCACATCTCATACCGTCCCCTACATCACTGTGCCTTCGCGCACCTCTCATACCTTCCCCTATATAGCTGTGTTTTCGTGCACCTCTCATACCTTCACACCTTCCCCTATATCGCTGTGTTTTCACTCTCCTCTCATAACTTCTCATATATCGCCGTGTTTTCGCGGACATCGCATAATTTCCCCTATATAGCCATGTTCTTGCAGACCTCTCATACATTCCACTATATCAGTGTGTTTTCGAGCACGTCCCATAGCTTCCACTATATAGCCCTGTTTTCGAGCACCTCTCATGTCTTCCCCTATATCGCTGTGTTTTCACGCACCTCTCATAACTTCTCCTATATCGCTGTATTTTTGCGCACCTCTCATACCTTCCCCTATATCGCCGTGTTTTCAATCACATCTCATAACGTCCCCCATATTGCTGTGTATTCGCGCACCTCCCATAGAATCCCCTATATCGCTGTGCCTTCGCACACATCTCATACCTTCCCCTATATCGTCCTGTTTTCACGCACCTCCCATACCTTCCCTTTTATCGTTGTGTTTTCGTGCACCTCTCATACCTTCCCCTATATTGCTGTGTTTTTGCGCATCTCTCATGGCTTCCCCAATATTGCCGTGTATTCATGCACATCTCATACCGTCCCTTATATCACTGTGCTTTCGCGCACCTCCCATAGCTACGCCCACGTCGCTGTGTTTTCGCGCACCTCTCATACCTTCCCCTATATCGCCCTGTTTTCGCATACCTCCCATACCTTCCCCGATATCGCTGTGTTTTCGTGAATCTCTCATACCTTCCCCTATATCGCTGTCTTTTTGCGCACCTCTCATACCTTCCCCTATATTGTTGTGTTTTCGCACACCTCTCATACCTTCCCCTATATCGATGTATTTTTGCGCACATCTCATAACGTCCCCTATATCGCTGTGTATTCGCGCACCTCCCATACCATCCCCTATATCACTGTGCCTTCGCGCACCTCTCATGCATTCCCGTATATCGCTGTGTTTCTGCACACCTCTCAATCCTTCCCCAATATCACCGTTTTTTCATGCACATCTCATAATGTCCCCAATGTCGCTGGGTTTTCACGCACCTCTCATAACTTCCACTATATCGTCCTGTTTTCGCACTCCTCTCATACCTGCCCGAATATCACTGTGTTTTCACGCAGCTCTCATACCTTCCCCTATATCGCTGTGTTTTTGCACACCTCTCATGGCTTCCCGACTATCGCCGTGTATTCATGCACATCTCATACCTCCCCCTATATCGCTGTGTTTTCGCGCACCTCCCATAGCTTCACCTACATCGCTGTTTTCGTGCACCTCTCATACCTTACCCTATATCGAAGTATTTATGCGCACATCTCATACCTTCCCCTATATCGATGTATTTTTGCGCACATCTCATAACGTCCCCTATATCGCTGTGTATTCGCGCACCTCCCATACCATCCCCTATATCACTGTGCCTTCGCGCACCTCTCATGCATTCCCGTATATCGCTGTGTTTCTGCACACCTCTCAATCCTTCCCCAATATCACCGTGTTTTCATGCACATCTCATAATGTCCCCAATGTCGCTGGGTTTTCACGCACCTCTCATAACTTCCCCTATATCGTCCTGTTTTCGTGCTCCTCTCATACCTTCCCCAATATCACTGTGTTTTCACGCAGCTCTCATACCTTCCACTATATCGCTGTGTTTTTGCACACCTCTCATGGCTTTCCGACTATCGCCGTGTATTCATGCACATCTCATACCTTCCCCTATATCGCTGTGTTTTCGCGCACCTCCCATAGCTTCGCCTACATCGCTGTTTTCGTGCAACTCTCATACCTTACCCTATATCGAAGTATTTTTGCGCACATCTCATACCTTCCCCTATATCGCTATGAATTCGCGCACCTGCCATACCATGCCCTATATCACTGTGCCTTCGCGCACCTCTCATGCATTCCCGTATACCGCTGTGTTTTTGCACACCTCTCATACCTTCCCCAAATTCACCGCGGTTTCATGCACATCTCATAACGTCCCCAATGTCGCTAGGTTTTCACGCACCTCTCATACCTTCCCCTATATCACTGTGTTTTCACGCAGCTCTCATACCTTCCCCTATATCGCTGTGTTTTCGCACACCTCTTATGGCTTCCCGACTATCGCCGTGTATTCATGCACATCTCATACATTCCCCTATATCGCTGTGCTTTCGTGCACCTCCCATAGCTTCGCCTACATCGCTGTTTTCGCGCACCTCTCATACCTTCCCCTATATCGATGTATTTTTGTGCACATCTCATACCTTCCCCTATATTGATGTGTTTTCATGCACATCTCATAACGTCCCCTATATCGCTGTGTATTTGCGCCTTCTCATACCATCCCCTATATAACTGTGCCTTCGCGCACCTCTCATGCATTCCCGTATGTCGCCCTGTTTTCGCGCACCTCCCATACCTTCCCCGATATCACTCTGTTTTCGTGCTCCTCTCATACCTTCCCCTATATTGCTGTGTTTTCACGCACCTCTCTTAACTTCTCCTATATCGCCGTGTTTTTGCACACCTCTCATACCTTCCCGTATATCGCTGTGTTTTCTCGCACCTCTCATGGCTTCCCCAATATCGCCGTGTATTCATGCACATCTCATACCGTCCCCTATATCGCTGTGTTTTCGCGCACCTCCCATAGCTTCGCCTACATCGCTGTTTTCGCGCACATCCCATAGCTTCACCTTGATCGCTGTGTTATTGCTCACCTCTCATAGCTTACCCTATATCGCCGTGTTTTCGCGCATCTCGCATGTCTTCACGTATATCGCTATGTTTTCGCTCCTATCATTACTTCCCCTATATCGCTGTGTTTTCTCGCACCTCTGATACATTCTCCTGTATTGCCATGTTTTCGCGCACCTCTTACAATTTCCCCTATATCGCCGTGTTCTCGCACACCTCTCATACCTTCCCCTGTATCACTGTTTTTTTGCGCATGTCCCATAGCGTCCCCTATATCGCTGTGTTTTCTCGCACCTCTGATACATTCCCCTGTATCGCCGTGGTTTCGCGCACATCCCATAGGTTCCACTATATTGCCCTGTTTTTGCGCACCTCTCATGTCTTCCCCTATAGCACCGTGTTTTAGCGCACCTCTCATTTCTTCACCTACATGCTGTGTTTCCGCTCCTCTCATTACTTCCCCTATATCGCTCTGTGTTCTCGCACTTCTGATACAGTTCCCTGTATCAACGTGTTTTCGAGCACCTCCCATACCTTCCCCTATATCGCTGTGCCTTCGCGCACCTCTCATACCTTCCCCTATATCGCCCTGTTTTCGCGCACATCTCATGTCTTCCACTACATCGCTATGTTCTCTGGCACCTCTGATGCATTCCCCTGTAACGCCAAGTTTTCGCGCACCTCTCATACTTTCCCCTATATCGCTGTGTTTTTGCGCACCTCCCATAGCATCCCCTATATCGCTGTGCCTTCGTGCACCTCTCATACCTTCCCCTATATCGCTGTCTTTTCGCGCACATCCCATAGATTCACCTTTATCGCGGTGTTATTGCTCACCTCTCATAGCTTCCCCTGTATCGCCGTGTTTTTGCTCACCTCTCATAGCTTCCCCTATATCGCCATGTTGTCGCGCACCTCTCATGTCTTCACCTAGATCGTTCTGTTTTCGATCCTCTCAATACTTCCCCTATATTGCTGTGTTTTCTCGCACGTCTGATACATTCTCCCGTATCGCCGTGTTTTCGCACACCTCTCATAATTTACCCTATATTGCCGATTTCTCGCACACCTCTCATAACTTCCCCTATATCAATGTGTTTTCGCGCATGTCCCATTGCGTCCCCTATATCGCTGTGTTTTCGCGCACCTCTCATAGCTTCCCCTATATCGCCATGTTTTTGCGCACCTCTCATGTCTTCACCTAGATTGCTATGTTTTCGATCCTCTCAATACTTCCCCTTTATCGCTGTGTTTTCTTGCACGTGTGATACATTCAGCCGTATCGCCGTTTTTTTCGCACACCTCTCATAATTTACCCTATATCGCCATGTTCTCGCACACCTCTCATAACTTCCCCTATATCACTGTGTTTTCGCGCACGCCCCATTGCGTCCCCTATATCGCTGTGTTTTCGCGCAGCTCTCATAGCTTCCCCTATATCGCCCTGTTTTCGTGCACATCTCATAGCTTCCACTATATTGCCCTGTTTTTGCGCACCTCTCATGTATTCCACTACATCGCTATGTTTTCTGGCACCTCTGATGCATTCCCCTGTAACGCCAAGTTTTCGCGCACCTCTCATACTTTCCCCTATATCGCCGTGTTTACGTGCACCTCTCATACCTGCCCCTATGTCGCCATGTTTTTATGCACATCTCATACCGTCTCCTATATCGCTGTGTTTTTGCGCACCTCCCATAGCATCCCCTATATATCGCTGTGCCTTCATGCACCTCTCATACCTTCCCCTAAATGGCTGTGTTTTCGCACGCCTCTCATAACTTCTCCTATATCACTGTGCTTTTGTGCACCTCTCATACCTTCCCTAATATCACTGCGTTTTCATGCACATCTCATCACGTCCCCTATATCGCTGTGTATTCACGCACCTCCCATTGCATCCCCTATATCGCTGTGCCTTGCGCACCTCTCATAACTTCGCCTATATCGCTGTCTTTTCGCGCACATCCCATAGATTCACCTTTATCGCTGTGTTATTGCTCACCTCTCATAGCTTCCCCTGTATCGCCGTTTTTCCTCACCTCTCATAGCTTCCCCTATATCACCATGTTTTCACGCACCTCTCATGTCTTCACCTATGTCGCTATGTTTTCGATCCTCTCAATACTTCCCCTATATCGCTGTGTTTTCTCGCACATCTGATACATTCTCCCGTATCGCTGTGTTTTCGCACACCTCTCATAATTTCCCTTATATCGCCGTGTTCTCGCACACCTCTCATAAATTCCCCCATATCACTGTGTTTTCGCACACGTCCCATTGTGTCCCCTATATCGCTGTGTTTTTGCGCACCTCTCATAGCTTCCCCTATATCGCCCTGTTTTTGTGCACATCCCATAGCTTCCACTATATTGCCCTGTTTTCGCGCACCTCTCATGTATTCCACTACATCGCTGTGTTTTCTGGCACCTCTGATGCATTCCCCTGTAGCGCCAAGTTTTCGCGCACCTCTCATACTTTCGCCTATATCGCCGTGTTTACGCGAACCTCTCATACCTCCCCCTATATCGCCATGTTTTTATGCACATTTCATACTGTCTCCTATATCGCTGTGTTTTCGCGCACCTCCCATAGCATCCCCTATATCGCTGTGCCTTCGTGAACCTCTCATACCTTCCCCTATATCTGTGTTTTCACGCACCTCTCTTAACTTCTCCTATATTGCTGTGTTTTTGCACACCTCTCATACCTTCCCCTATATCGCTCTGTTTTCAGGCACCTCTCATGGCTTCCCCAATATCGCCGTGCATTCATGCACATCTCATACCGTCCCCTATATCGCTGTGTTTTGGCGCACCTCCCATAGCTTCACCTTGATCGCTGTGTTATTCCTCAGCTCTCATAGATTACCCTATATCACCGTGTTTTCACACATCTCGCATGTCTTCACGTATATCGTTATGTTTTTGCTCCTATCATTACTTCCCCTATATCGCTGTGTTCTCACAAACCTCTCATACCTTCCCCTATTTCACTGTTTTTTGCGCATGTTCCATAGCATCCCCTATATCGCTGTGTTTTCTCGCACCTCTGATATATTCCCCTGTATCGCCGTGGTTTCGCGCACATCCCATAGGTTCCACTATATTGCCCTGTTTTTGCGCACCTCTCATGGCTTCCCCTATATCACGGTGTTTTCGCACACCTCTCATACCTTCCCCAATATCGCTGTGTTTTCATGCACCTCTCATACCTCCCTCTATATCGCTGTGTTTTCACGCACCTCTCATAATTTCTCCTATATCTCCATATTTTTGCACACCTCTCATGGCTTCCCCAATATCGCCGTGTTTTCATGCACGTCTCATAACGGCTCCTATATCTCTGTGTATTCACGCACCTCCCATAGCATCCCCCATATGGCTGTGCCTTCGCGCACTGCTCATACCTTCCCCTATATCGCCCTGTTTCCCGCCCACCTCCCATGGCTTCGCATACATCGCTGTGTTTTTGCGCACCTCTCCTAACTTCCCCTATATCGCCCTGTTTTCGCGCACATCCCATAAATTCAACTTTATCGCTGTGTTATTGCTTACCTCACATAGCTTCCCCTATATCGCCGTGTTTTCGCGCACCTCTCATGTCTTTCACCTATATCGCTTTGTTTCCACTCCTCTCATTACTTCCCCTATATCGCTGTGTGTTCTCGCACTTCTGATACTGTTCCCTGTATCAACGTGTTTTCGCTCAACTCTCATAATTTCACCTATATCGCCGTGTTCTCGCACACCTCTCATATCTTCCCCTATATCACTGTGTTTCCGCGCACATCCAATAGCGTCCCCTATATCACTGTGTATTCACGCACCTCTCATATCTTCCCCTATATCACTGTGTTTTCGCGCACCTCCCTTAGCATCCCCTATATCACTGTCTTTTCGTGCACAGCCCATAGATTCAGCTTTATCGCTGTGTTGTTGCTCACCTCTCATACCTTCCCCTGTATCACTGTTTCTTTGCGCATGTCCCATAGCGTCCCCTATATCGCTGTGTCTTCTCGCACCTCTGATACATTCCCCGTATCGCCGTGGTTACGCGCACCTCTCATGGCTTCCCCTATATCACGGTGTTTTCGCGCACCTCTCATAGCATCCCCTATATCGCTGTCCTTCACACACATCTCATAACTACCCCTATATCGCCCTGTTTTCACGCACCTCCCATACCTTCCCCAATATCGCTGTGTTTTCGTGCACCTCTCATTCCTTCCCTTATATCGCTGTGTTTTCACGCACCTCTCATAACTTCTCCTAATTCGCTGTATTTTTGCGCAGTTCTTATACTTTCCCCTATACTGCCGTGTTTTCATGCACATCTCATAACGCCCCCTATATCGCTGTGTATTCGCGCACACTCCATAGCATCCCTTGTATTGCTGTGCCTTCGTGCACCTCTCATACCTTCCCCTACTTCGCCCTGTTTTCGCGCACCTTCCATACCTTCCACTATATCGCTGTGTTTTCAGGCACCTCTCATACCTCCCTCTATATCGCTGTGTTTTCACGCACCTCTCATAATTTCTCCTATATCGCCGTATTTTTGCACACCTCTCATGGCTTCCCCAATATCGCCGTGTTTTAATGCACATCTCTTAACGTCCCATATATCGCTGTGTATTCGCGCACTTGCCATAGCATCCCCTATATCGCTGTGCCTTCGCGCACCTCTCATACCTTCACCTATGTCGCCCTGTTTTCGCACACCTCCCATACCGTCCCCTATATCGCTGTATTTTCGCACACCTCTCATGGCTTCCCCAATATCGCCGTGTTTTCATGCACATCTCATAACGTCTCCTATATCTCTGTGTATTCACGCTCCTCCCATAGAATCCCCTATATGGCTGTGCCTTAACGCACTGCTCATACCTTCCCCTATATCGCCCTGTTTCCCGCCCACCTCCCATGGCTTCGCATACATCGCTGTGTTTTTGCGCACCTCTCCTAACTTCCCCTATATCGCCCTGTTTTCACGCACATCCCATAAATTCAACTTTATCGCTGTGTTATTGCTTACCTCACATAGCTTCCCCTATATCGCCGTGTTTTCGCGCACCTCTCATGTCTTTCACCTATATCGCTTTGTTTCCACTCCTCTCATTACTTCCCCTATATCGCTCTGTGTTCTCGCACTTCTGATACTGTTCCCTGTATCAACGTGTTTTCGCTCAACTCTCATAATTTCACCTATATCGCCGTGTTCTCGCACACCTCTCATATCTTCCCCTATATCACTGTGTTTCCGCGCACGTCCAATAGCGTCCCCTATATCGCTGTGTATTCACGCACCTCTCATGACTTCCCCTATATCACTGTGTTTTCGTGCACCTCCCATACCATCCCCTATATTGCTGTGCCTTCGCACACCTCCCATACCTTCCCCTATATCGCTTCGTTTTCGTGTACCTCTCATACCTCCCCTTATATCGCTGTGTTTTCACGCACCTCTCATAACCTCTCCTGTATTGCCGTATTTTTGCGTACCTCTCATAACTTCCCCTATATTGCCGTGTTTTTATGCACATCTCATAACGTCCACTATATCGCTGTGTATTCGCGCACCTCCCATAACATCCCCTATATCGCTGTGCCTTCGCGCACCTCTCGTACTTTCCCCTATATCGCACAGTTTTCGCGCACCTCCGGTTCCTTCCCCTTTGTGGCTGTGTTTTCATGCACCTTTCATACCTTCCCCTATATCGCTGTGTTTTCACACACCTCTCATAACTTCTCCTATATCACTGAGTTTTTGTGCACCTCTCATAACTTCTCTAATATCGCTGTTTTCATGCACATCTCATCACGTCCCCTACATCGCTGTGTATTCGCGCACCTCCCATAGCATCCCCTATATCGCTGTCTTTTCGTGCACAGCCCATAGATTCAGCTTTATCGCTGTGTTATTGCTCACCTCTCATAGCTTCCCCTGTATCGCCGTGTTTTTGCTCACCTCTCATGTCTTCACCTAGATCACTATGTTTTCGCTCCTCTCAATTCTTCCCCTATATCGCTGTGTTTTCTCGCCCAATTGATACATTCTCCCATATCGCTGTGTTTTCGCACACCTCTCATTATTTCCCCTATATCGCCGTGTTCTCGCGCCCCTCTCATACCTTCCCCTATATGGCCGTTTTCGCTCACGTCCCATACCTTCCACTATATTGCCCTGTTTTCGTGCACCTCTCATGTCTTCCACTACATCGCTGTGTTTTCTGGCACCTCTGATGCTTTCCCCTGTAACGCCAAGTTTTCGCGCACCTCTCATTCTTTCCCCTATATCGCCGTATATATGCGCACCTCTCATACCTCCCCCTATATTGCCATGTTTTTATGCACATCTCATACCGTCTCCTATATCGCTGTGTTTTCGCGCACTCCCATAGCATCCCCTATATCGCTGTGCCTTCGTGCACCTCTCATACCTTCCCCTATATCGCCCTGTTTTCGCGCACCTCCTATACCTTCCCTTATATCGCTGCGTTTTCGTGCACCTCTCATACCTTCCCCTATATTAATGTGTTTTCATGCACATCTCATAACGTCCACATAATCGCTGTGTATTTGCGCACCCCCCTTACTATCCCGTATATCACTGTGCTTTCGCGCACCTCTCATGCATTCCCGTATATCGCCCTGTTTTCGCGCACCTCCCATACTTTCCCCGATATCGCTGTGTTTTCGTGCTCCTCTCATACCTTCCCCTATATTGCTGTGTTTTCACGCACCTCTCTTAACTTCTCCTATATCGCTGTGTTTTTGCACACCTCTCATACCTTCCCCTATATCGCTCTGTTTTCAGGCACCTCTCATGGCTTCCCCAATATCACCGTGTATTCATGCACATCTCATACCGTCCCCTATATCGCTGTGTTTTGGCGCACCTCCCATAGCTTCGCCTACATCGCTGCTTTCGCGCACATCCCATGGCTTCACCTTGATTGCTGTGTTATTGCTCACATCTCATAGCTTACCCTATATCGCCGTGTTTTCGCGCTTCTCGCATGTCTTCACGTATATCGCTATGTTTTCGCTCCTATCATTACTTCCCCTATATTGCTTTGTTTTCTCGCACCTCTGATACATTCTCCTGTATTGCCATGTTTTCGCGCACCTCTTACAATTTCCCCTATATCGCCGTGTTCTCGCACACCTCTCATACCTTCCCCTGTATCACTGTTTCTTTGCGCATGTCCCATAGCGTCCCCTATATCGCTGTGTCTTCTCGCACCTCTGATACATTCCCCGTATCGCCGTGGTTACGCGCACATCCCATAGGTTCCACTATATTGCCCTGTTTTTGCGCACCTCTCATGGCTTCCCCTATATCACGGTGTTTTCGCGCACCTCTCATAGCATCCCCTATATCGCTGTCCTTCACACACATCTCATAACCTTCCCCTATATCGCCCTGTTTTCACGCACCTCCCATACCTTCCCCAATATCGCTGTGTTTTCGTGCACCTCTCATTCCTTCCCTTATATCGCTGTGTTTTCACGCACCTCTCATAACTTCTCCTAATTCGCTGTATTTTTGCGCAGTTCTTATACTTTCCCCTATACTGCCGTGTTTTCATGCACATCTCATAACGCCCCCTATATCGCTGTGTATTCGCACACACTCCATAGCATCCCTTGTATTGCTGTGCCTTCGCGCACCTCTCAAACCTTCCCTACTTCGCCCTGTTTTCGCGCACCTTCCATACCTTCTACTATATCGCTGTGTTTTCAGGCACCTCTCATACCTCCCTCTATATCGCTGTGTTTTCACGCACCTCTCATAATTTCTCCTATATTGCCGTATTTTTGCACACCTCTCATGGCTTCCCCAATATCGCCGTGTTTTAATGCACATCTCTTAACGTCCCATTTATCGCTGTGTATTCGCGCACTTGCCATAGCATCCCCTATATCGCTGTGCCTTCGCGCACCTCTCATACCTTCACCTATGTCGCCCTGTTTTCGCACACCTCCCATACCGTCCCCTATATCGCTGTGCCATCGCGTACCGCTCATACCTTCCCCTATATCGCCCCGTTTCCGTGCACTTCCCATGGCTTCGCATACATCGCTGTGTTTTTGCGCACCTCTCATACCTTCCCCTATATCGCCCTGTTTTCGCGCACATCCCATAACTTCAAATTTATCGCTGTGTTATTGCTTACCTCTCATAGCTTCCCCTATATCGCCGTGTTTTCGCG
The DNA here is from genome assembly GCF_030028105.1 of Mobula birostris. Classification (NCBI taxonomy): domain Eukaryota; kingdom Metazoa; phylum Chordata; class Chondrichthyes; order Myliobatiformes; family Myliobatidae; genus Mobula; species Mobula birostris. The sequence continues at coordinate 60,409 of NW_027274750.1, forward strand.
CACCTCTCATGTCTTCACCCATATCGCTGTGTTTCCGCTCCTCTCATTACTTCCCCTATATCGCTCTGTGTTCTTCCACTTCTAATACTGTTCCCTGTATCAACGTGTTTTCGCTCAACTCTCATAATTTCACCTACATCGCCGTGTTCTCGCACACCTCTCATATCTTCCCCTATATCACTGTGTTTTCGCGCACGTCTAATAGCGTCCGCTATATTGCTGTGTTTTCACGCACCTCTCATGTCTTCCCCTATATCACTGTGTTTTCGTGCACCTCCCATACCATCCCCTATATTGCTGTGACTTCGCACACCTCTCATACCTTTCCCTATATTGCTGTGTTCTCGCACACCTCTCTCATAACTTCTCCTATATCGCTGTGTTTTTTGTGCACCTCTGATATCTTCCCTAATATCGCTGCGTTTTCATGCACATCTCATCACGTCCCCTATATCACTGTGTATTCACGCACCTCCCATAGCATCCCCTATATCGCTGTGCCTTGCGCACCTCTCATAGCTTCCCCTATATCGCTGTCTTTTCGCGCACATCCCATAGATTCACCTTTATCGCTGTGTTATTGCTCACCTCTCATAGCTTCCCCTGTATCGCCGTGTTTTTGCTCACCTCTCATAGCTTCCCCTATATCGCCGTGTTTTCGCGCACCTCTCATGTCTTCACCTAGATCTCTGTGTTTTCGCTCCCCTCAATACTTCCCATATATCGCTGTGTTTTCTCGCAGATCTGATACACTCTCCCGTATCGCCGTGTTTTCGCACACCTCTCATAATTTCCCCTATATCGCCGTGTTCTCGCACACCTCTCATGCCTTCCCCTATATCACTGTATTTTTGCGCATGTCCCATAGCGTCCCCTATATCGCTGTGTTTTCTCGCACCTCTGATACATTCCCCTGTATCGCCGTGTTTTGCGCACCATCCCATAGGTTCCACTTTTTCGCCTTGTTTTTGCATACCTCTCATGTCTTGCCCTATATTACGGTGTTTTCGCGCACCTCTCATAGCATCCCCTATATCGCTGTGCCTTCGCGCACCTCTCATAACTTCCCCTATATTGCCCTGTTTTCGCGCACCTCCCATACCTTCCCCAATATCGCAGTGTTTTCGTGCACCTCTCATACCTTCCCTTAAATCGCTGTGTATTCACGCACCTCTCATAACTTCCCGTATATCACTGTATTTTTGCGCAGCTCGTATAACTTCCTCTATATTGCCGTGTTTTCATGCACATCTCATAACGTCCCCTATATCGCTGTGTATTTGCGCACCTCCCATACCATCCCCTATATCACTGTGCCTTCGCGCACCTCTCATGCATTACCGTATATGCTGTGTTTTTGCACACCGCTCATACCTTCCCCAATATCACCGTGTTTTCATGCACATCTCATAACGTCCCCAATGTCGCTGGGTTTTCACGCACCTCTCATAACTTCCCCTATATCGCCCTGTTTTCGCGCTCCTCTCATACCTTCACCTATATCACTAAGTTTTCACGCAGCTCTCATACCTTCCCCTATATCGATGTATTTTTTCGCACATCTCATACCTTCCCCTATATTGCCCTGTTTTCGCGCACCTCCTATACCTTCCCTTATATCACTGCGTTTTCGTGCACCTCTCATAGCTTCCCCTATATGGCCGTGTTTTCATGCACATCTCATAACGTCCCCTATATCGCTGTGTATTCGTGCACCTCCCATTCCTTCCCGTATACATCTCTGTGTTTTCGTGCACCTTTCATACCTTCCCCTATATCACTGCGTTTTCATGCACATATCATCACGTCCCCTATATAACTGTGTATTCACGCACCTCCCATAGCATCCCCTATATCACTGTGCCTTGCGCACCTCTGATAGCTTCCCCTATATCACTGTCTTTTCGCTCACATCCCATAGATTCACCTTTATCGCTGTTATTGCTCACCTCTCATAGCTTCCCCTGTATCGCCGTGTTTTCGCACACCTCTCATAATTTCCCCTATATCTCCGTGTTCTCGCACACCTCTCATACCTTACCCTATATCGCCCTGTTTTCGTGCACATCGCATAGCTTCCACTATATTGCCCTGTTTTCCTGCACCTCTCAAGTATTCCACTACATCACTGTGGTTTCTGGCACCTCTGATGCATTCCCCTGTAACGCCAAGTTTTCGCGCACCTCTCATACTTTCCCCTATCTTGCTGTATTCTCGCACATCTCTCATACCTTCCCCTATATCACTGTGTTTTCGCGCACGTCCCATAGCGTCCTCTATATCGCTGTGCTTTCATACACCTCTCATACCTTCCCCTACATCACCCTGTTTTAGCGCACATCCCATAGCTTCCACTATATAGCCCTGTTTTTGCGCACCTCTCATGTCTTCCCCTACATCGCTGTGTTTTCTCACACCTCTGATGCATTCTCCTGTAACGCCAAGTTTTCGCGCACCTCTCATAATTTCCCCTATATCACCGTGTTTTCACGCACCTCTCATAGCTTCCCTTATATCGCCGTGTTTTCATACACATCTCATACCGTCCCCTATATCACTGTGTTTTCGCGCACCTCCCATAACATCCCCTATATTGCTGTGCCTTCGTGCACCTCTCATACCTTCTCCTATATCGCCGTGTTTTCATGCACATCTCATAACGTCCCCTATATTGCTGGGTTTTCACGCACCTCTCATAACTTCCCCTATATCGTCCTGTTTTTGCGCACCTCTCAGAACTTCCCCTATATCGCTGTGTTTTCACAAACCTCTCATGGTTTCTCGACTATCGCCGTGTATTCATGCACATCTCATACCGTCCCCTATATCGCTGTGTCTTGCCTACCTCTCATACCTTCCCCTATATCGCTGTCCTTTCGCACACATCCCAGAGATTCACCTTTATCGCTGTGTTCTTGCTCATCTCTCATAGCTTCCCCTGTATCGCCGGGTTTTAGCTCACCTCTCATAGCTTCCCCTGTATCGTCGGGTTTTAGCTCACCTCTCATAGCTTCCACTATATTGCCTTGTTTTCGCGCACCTCTCATGACTTCCCCTATATCACTGTGTTTTCGCGCACCTTCGATAGCATCCCCTATATTGCTGTGCCTTCGCATACCTCTCATAACTTCATCTATATCACCCTGTTTTCGAGCACCTTCCATACCTTCTCCTATATCGCTGTGCCTTGCGCACCTCTCGTACCTTCCCCTATATCGCTGTCTTGTCGCGCACATCCTATAGATTCACCTTTATCGCTGTGTTATTACTCACCTCTCATAGCTTCCCCTACATCGCCGTGATTTTATGCACGTCTCATAACGTCCCCTATATCGCTGTGTATTCGTGCACCTCCCATACCTTCCCCTATATCTCTGTGTTTTCGCACACCTCTCATAACTTCTCCTATCTAGCTGTGTTTGTGTGCACCTCTCATACCTTCCCTAATACCGTTGCATTTTCATGCACATCTCATCACGTCCCCTATATCGCTGTGTATTCGCGCACCTCCCATAGCATTCCCTATATCGCTGTGCCTTCATGCACCTCTCATAGCTTTCCCTGTATCGCCGTGTTTTTGCTCACCTCTCATAGCTTCCCCTATATCACCGTGTTTTCGCGTACCTTTCCTGTCTTCCACTATATCACTGTGTTTTCGCGCACCTTCCATAGCATCCCCTATATTGCTATGCCTTCGCATACCTCTCATAACTTCATCTATATCACCCAGTTTTCGATCACCTTCCATACCTTCCCCTACATCGCTGTGTTTCCATGCACCTCTCATACCTCCCCCTATATCGCTGTGCCTTGCGCACCTCTCGTACCTTCCCCTATATCGCTGTCCTTTCGCGCACATCCCATAGATTCACCTTTATCGCTGTGCTATTGCTCACCTCCCATAGCATCCCCTATATCGCTGTGCCTTCGCGCACCTCTCATACCTTCCCCTATATCGCTGTTTTCGTGCATCTCTCATACCTTTCCCTATATCGCTGTGTTTTCACACACCTCTCATAACTTCTCCTATATCGCTGTGTTTTTGTGCACCTCTCATACCCTCCCTAATATCGCTGCGTTTTCATGCACATCTCATCACGTCCCCTATATCGCTGTATATTCATGCACCTCCCATACCTTCCCCTATATTGCTGTGTTTTCGCACACCTCTCATAACTTCTCCTATATAGCTGTGTTTTTGTGCACCTCTCATACCTTCCCTAATACCGTTGCGTTTTCATGCACATCTCATCACGTCCCCTATATCGCTGTGTATTCACGCGCATCCCATAGTATCCCCTATATCGCTGTGCCTTGCGCACCTCTCATAGCTTCCCCTATATCGCTGTCTTTTCGCGCACATCCCATAGATTCACCTTTATCGCTGTGTAATTGCTCACCTGTCATAGCTTTCCCTGTATCGCCGTGTTTTTACTCACCTCTCATAGCTTCCCCTATATCGCTGTGTTTTCGCGCACCTCTCATGTCTTCACCAAGATCGCTATGTTTTCGCTCCTCTCAATACTTCCCCTATAGCGCTGTTTTCTCGCACATCTGATACATTCTCCCGTATCGACGTGTTTTCACACACCTCTCATAATTTACCCTATATCGCCGAATTCTCGCACACCTCTCATACCTTCCCCTATATCTTTGTGTTTTTGCGCACGTCCCATTGCATCCCCTATATCGCTGTGTTTTTTGTGCACCTCTTATACCTTCCCCTATATCGTCCTGTTTTCATGCACATCCCATATCTTCCACTATATTGCCCTGTTTTCGCGCACCTCTCATGTATTCCACTACATCGCTGTGTTTTCTGGCACCTCTGATGCATTCCCCTGTAACGCCAAGTTTTCGCGCACCTCTCATACTTTCCCCTATATCGCCGTGTTTACGCGAACCTCTCATACCTCCCCTATATCGCCATGTTTTTATGCACATCTCATACCGTCTCCTATATAGCTGTGCTTTCGCGCACCTCCCATAGCATCCCCTATATCGCTGTGCCTTCGTGCACCTCTGATACCTTCCCCTATATCGCCATGTTTTTATGCACATCTCATACCGTCCCCTATGTTACTGCGTTTTCGCGCACCTCCCATAGCATCCCCTATATCGCTGTGCCTTCGTGCACCTCTGATACCTTCCCCTATATCGCCCTGTTTTCGTGCACCTCTCATACCTTCCCCTATTTCGCTGTGTTTTCATGCACATCTCATAATGTCCCCTATTTCGCTGTGTTTTCGAGCACCTCCCATAACATTCCTTATATCGCTGGGTTTTCACGCACCTCTCATAACTTCCCCTATATCGCTCTGTTTTCGTGCTCCTCTCATACCTTCCCCTATATCACTGTGTTTTCACGCACCTCTCATAACTTCCCTTATATCGCTGTTTTTTCGTACACCTCTCATGGGTTCCCATCTATCACCGTGTATTCATGCATATCTCAAACCATCCCATATATCGCTGTGCTTTCGCGCACCTCTCACACCTTCCCCTATATCGCTGTGTTTTCGTGCACCTCTCATACCTTCCCCTACATCGCCCTGTTTTAGCGCACATCCCATAACTTCCACTATATTGCCATGTTTTTGCGCTCCTCTCATGTATTCCCCTACATCGCTGTGTTTTCTCGCACCTCTGATGCATTGCCGTGTAATGCCAAGTTTTCGCACACGTCTCATACTTTCCCCTATATCGCCGTGTTCTTGCGCACCTCTCATAGCTTCCCATATATCGCCATGTTTTCATACACATCTCATACCGTCCCCTATATCACTGTGTTTTCGCGCACCTCCCATAGCATCCCCTATATCGCTGTGCCTTCGTGCACCTCTGATACCTTCCCCTATATCGCCCTGTTTTCGCACACCTCTCATACCTTCTCCTATATCGATGTCTTTTCGCGCACATCCCATAGATTCACCTTTACCGCTGTGTTATTGCTCACCTCTCATAGCTTCCCCTGTATCGGCGGGTTTTAGCTCACCTCTCATAGCTTCCACTATATTGCCTTGTTTTCGCGCACATCTCATAACGTCCCCTATATCGCCGTGTTTTTACGCACATCTCATAACGTCCCCTATATCGCTGTGTTTTCTCGCACCTCTGATGGCTTCCCTGATATCGCCGTGTATTCATGCACATCTCACACCGTCCCCTATATCGCTGTGTTTTCGCGCACCTCTTACACCTTCCCCTCTATCGCTGTGCTTTCGCGCACCTCTCACACCTTCCCCTATATCGCTGTGCTTTCGCGCACCTCTCACACCTTCCCCTATATCGCTGTGTTTTCGTGCACCTCTCATACCTTCACTAATTTCGTTACATTTTCATGCACATCTCATCACGTCCCCTATATCGCTGTGTATTCACGCACCTCCCATACCATCCCCTATATCGCTGCGCATTCGCGCACCTCTCATACCTTCCCCTACATCGCCCTGTTTTAGCGCACATCCCAAAACTTCCACTATATTGCCATGTTTTTGCGCTCCTCTCATGTATTCCCCTACATCGCTGTGTTTTCTCGCACCTCTGATGCATTGCCGTGTAATGCCAAGTTTTCGCACACGTCTCATACTTTCCCCTATATCGCCGTGTGCTCGCGCACCTCTCATAGCTTCCCATATATCGCCATGTTTTCATACACATCTCATACCGTCCCCTATATCACTGTGTTTTCGCGCACCTCCCATAGCATCCCCTATATCGCTGTGCCTTCGTGCACCTCTGATACCTTCCCCTATATCGCCCTGTTTTCGCACACCTCTCATACCTTCTCCTATATCGATGTCTTTTCGCGCACATCCCATAGATTCACCTTTACCGCTGTGTTATTGCTCACCTCTCATAGCTTCCCCTGTATCGGCGGGTTTTAGCAAACCTCTCATAGCTTCCACTATATTGCCGTGTTTTTACGCACATCTCATAACGTCCCCTATATCGCTGTGTTTTCTCGCACCTCTGATGGCTTCCCTGATATCGCCGTTTATTCATGCACATCTCACACCGTCCCCTATATCGCTGTGTTTTCGCGCACCTCTTATACCTTCCCCCTATCGCTGTGTTTTCACGCACCTCTCTTAAATTCTCCTATATCGCTGTGATTTGCAACTCCTCTCATACCCTCCCCTATATCGATGTCTTTTCGCACACATCCCATAGATTCACCTTTATCGCTGTGATATTGCTCACCTCTCATAGCTTCCCCTGTATTGCTGGGTTTTAGCTCACCTCTCATAGCTTCCACTATATTGCCCTGTTTTCGCGCACCTCTCATGTCTTACCCTATATCACTGTGTTTTTGCGCACCTTCCATAGCATCCCCTATATTGCTGTGCCTTCGCATACCTCTCATAACTTCATCCATATCACCGTTTTCGAGTACCTTCCATACCTTCCCCTATATCGCTGTGCCTTGCGCACCTTTCATACCTTCCCCTATATCGCTGTCTTTTCGCGCACCTCCCATTCCTTCACCTATATCGCTGTTTTCGTGCACCTCTCATAACTTCCCCTATATCGCCCTATTTCAGGCGCACCTCCCATGGCTTCGCCTACATCGCTGTGTTTTTGCGCACCTCTCATAACTTCCCTAATATCGCTGCGTTTTCATGCACATCTCATCACGTCCCCTATATCGCTGTGTATTCATGCACCTCCCATATTATCCCCTATATCGCTGTGCCTTGCACACCTCTCATACCTTCCCCTATATCGCTGTCTTTTCGCGCACATCCCATAGATTCACCTTTATCGCTGTGCCTTTGCTCACCTCTCATAGCTACCCCTGTATCGCCGTCTTTTTGCTCACCTCTCATAGCTTCCCCTATATCGCTGTGTTTTTGCGCACCTCTCCTGTCTTCCCCCATATCACTGTGTTTTCGCGCACCTCTCATACCTTCCCCTATATCACTGTGTTTTTGTGCACCTCTCATACCTTCACTAATATCGTTGCTTTTTCATGCACATCTCATCACGTCCCCTATATCGCTGTGCATTCACGCACCTCCCATATCTCCCCTATATCGCTGTGCCTTCGCGCACCTCTCAAACCTTCCCCTATATCACCCTGTTTTCGTGCATCTCCCATTCCTTCCCCTATATCGCTGTGTTTTCGTGCACCTTTCATACCTTCAACTATATCACTGTGTTTTCACACACCTCTCATAACTTCTACTATATCGCTGTGTTTTTGTGCACCTCTCATACCTTCCCTAATATCGCTGCATTTTCATGCACATCTCATCACGTCCCCTATATCACTGTGTACTCACGCAGCTCCCATAGCATCCCCTATATCGCTGTGCCTTGCGCACCTCTCATACCTTCCCCTATATCGCTGTCTTTTTGTGTACATCCCATAGATTCACCTTCATCGCTGTGTTATTGCTCACCTCTCATAGCTTCCCCTGTATCACCGTGTTTTTGCTCACCTCTCATAGATTCCCCTATATCGCCCTGTTTTCGTGCACCTCCCATAACTTCCCCTATATCGCTGTGATTTCAGGCACCTCTCATGGCTTCCCCAATATCGCCGTGTATTCATGCACATCTCATACCGTCCCCTATATCGCTGTGTTTTTGCGCACCTCCCATAGCTTCGCGTACATTTCTGTTTTCGCACACATCCCATAGCTTCACCTTGATTGCTGTGTTATTGCTCACCTCTCATAGCTTACCCTATATCGTCATGTTTTCACGCACCTCGCATGTCTTCACCTATATCGCTGTTTTCACTACTATCATTGCTTCCCCTATATCGCTGTGTTTTCTCGCACCTCTGATACATTCTCCTGTATTGCCATGTTTTCGCGCACCTCTTACAATTTCCCCTATATCGCCATGTTCACGCACACCTCTCATACCGTCCCCTATATCGCCCCGTTATCACGCACATCGCCTAGCTTCCACTATATTGCCCTGTTTTCGCGCACCTCTCATGTCTTCCCCTATATCACTGTGTTTTCGCACACCTCCCATAGCGAACCCTATATGGCTGTGCCTTCGCACACCTCTCATACCTTCCTCTATATCGCCTTGTTTTCGAGCACCTCCCATACCTTCCCCTTATCGCTGTGTTTTCGTGTACCTCTCATACCTCCCCCTATATCGTTGTGTTTGCACGCACCTCTCATGAATTCTCCTATACTGCTGTGTTTTTGTGCACCTCTCATAACTTCCCTAATATAGCTGAGTTTTCATGCACATCTCATCACGTCCACTATATCGCTGTGTATTCACGCACCTCCCATAACATCCCCTATATCGCTGTGCGTTCGCGCACCTCTCATACCTTCCCCTATATCGCCGTTTTCACGCACCTCCCATTCCTTCCCCTATATCGCTGTGCTTTCACACACCTCTCATAATTTCTCCTATATCGCTGTGTTTTTGTGCACCTCTCATACCTTCCTCTATATCGTTGTGTTTTCACGCACCTCTCATAACTTCTCCTACATTGCTGTATTTTTGTGCACCTCTCATAACTTCCCCTATATCGCTGTGTTTTTGTGCACCTCTCATAACTTCCCCTATATCACTGTGTTTTCGTGCACGTCTCATAGCGTCCCCTATATCGCTGTGTTTTCGCGCACCTCTCATTCCTTCCCCTATATCGCCCTGTTTTCGAGCACATCCCATAGCTTCCACTATATTGCCCTGTTTTCGCGGAACTCTCATGTCTTCCCCTACATCACTGTGTTTTCTCGCACTTCTGATGCATTCCCATGTAACGCCAAGTTTTCGCGCACCTCTCATACTTTCTCCTATATTGCCGTGTTTTCGCGTACCTCTCATAGCTTCGCCTATATCACCATGTTTTCATACACATCTCATACCGTCCCCTATATCACTGTGTTTTCGCGCACCTCCTATAGCAGCCCCTACATCGCTGTGCCTTCGTGCACCTCTCACACCTTCCCCTATATCGCCTTGTTTTCTCGCACCTCCTATACTTTCCCCTATGTCGCTGTGTTTTCACGCATCTCTCATGGCTTCCTCAATGTCGCCGTGTATTCATGCATGTCACATACCGTCCCCTATATCGCTGTGTTTTCGCGTACCTCCCATAGATTCGCCTACATCGCAGTGTTATTGCTCAACTCTCATAGCTTCCCCTATATCGCCGTTGTTTCGCACACCTCGCATGTCTTCACCTATATCGCTATGTTTTCGCTCCAATCATTACTTCCCCTATATCGCTGTGTTTTCTCGCACCTCTGAAACATTCCCCTGTATCACCATGTTTTCGCATACCTCTTATAATTTCCCTAATATCGCCGTGTTCTCACAAACTTCTCATACCTTCCCCTATATCACTGTGTTTTCACACACCTCTCATAACTTCTCCTATATCGCTGTGTTTTTGTGCACCTCTCATACCTTCCCTAATATCGATGCGTTTTCATGCACATCTCATCACGTCCCCTATATCGCTGTGTATTCACGCACCTCCCATAGCATCCCCTATATCGCTGTGCATTGCGCACCTCTCATACCTTCCCCTATATCGCTGTCTTTTCACGCACATCCCATAGATTCACCTTTATCGCTGTGTTATTGTTCACCTCTCATAGCTTCCCCTGTATTGCCGTGTTTTTGCTCACCTCTCATAGCTTCCCCTATATCGCCATGTTTTCGTGCACCTCTCATGTCTTCACCGAGATCGCTATGTTTTCACTCCTCTCATTACTTCCCCTATATCGCTGTTTTCTCACACATCTGATACATTCTCCCGTATCGCCGTGTTTTCGCGCACCTCTCATAATTTCCCCTATCTCGCCGTGTTCTCGCACATCTCTCATACCTTCCCCTATATCACTGTGTTTTCGCGCACGTCCCATTGCGTCCCCTATATCGCTGTACTTTCGCGCACCTCTCATACCTTCCCCTGCATCGCCCTGTTTTTGCGCGCATCTCATGTCTTCCCCTACATCGCTGTGTTTTCTCGCGCCTCTCATGCATTCGCCTGTCATGCCAAGTTTTCGCGCACCTCTCATTCTTTCCCATATATCGCCGTGTTTTCACGCACCTCTCATAGCTTCCCATATATCGCCGTGTTTCCATACACATCTCATACCGTCCCCTATATCACTGTGTTTTCGCGCACCTCCCATAGCATCCCCTATATCGCCGTGCCTTCGTGCACTTCTCATACCTTCCCCCATATCGCCGTGTTTTCATGCACATCTCATAACGTCCTCTATATTGCTGGGTTTTCACGCACCTCTCATAACTTCCCCTATATCGCTGTGTTTTCGCACACCTCTCATGGATTCTCGACTATCGCCGTGTATTCATGCACATCTCATACCGTCCCCTATATCGCTGTGTTTTCGCATACCTCTCATACCCTCCCCTATATCGATGTCTTTTCGCACACATCCCATAGATTCACCTTTATCGCTGTGATATTGCTCACCTCTCATAGCTTCCCCTGTATTGCTGGGTTTTAGCTCACCTCTCATAGCTTCCACTCTATTGCCCTGTTTTCGCGCACCTCTCATGTCTTCCCCTATATCACTGTGTTTTTGCGCACCTTCCATAGCATCCCCTATATTGCTGTGCCTTCGCATACCTCTCATAACTTCATCCATATCACCCTGTTTTCGAGTACCTTCCATACCTTCCCCTATATCGCTGTGCCTTGCGCACCTTTCATACCTTCCCCTATATCGCTGTCTTTTCGCGCACCTCCCATTCCTTCACCTATATCGCTGTTTTCGTGCACCTCTCATAACTTCCCCTATATCGCCCTGTTTCATGCGCACCTCCCATGGCTTTGCCTACATCGCTGTGTTTTTGTGCACCTCTCATACCTTCACTAATATCGTTGCATTTTCATGCACATCTCATCACGTCCCCTATATCGCTGTGCATTCACGCACCTCCCATATATACCCTATATCGCTGTGCCTTCGCGCACCTCTCAAACCTTCCCCTATATCACCCTGTTTTCGTGCATCTCCCATTCCTTCCCCTATATCGCTGTGTTTTCGTGCACCTTTCATACCTTCAACTATATCACTGTGTTTTCACACACCTCTCATAACTTCTACTATATCGCTGTGTTTTTGTGCACCTCTCATACTTTCCCTAATATCGCTGCATTTTCATGCACATCTCATCACGTTCCCTATATCGCTGCATATTCATGCACTTCCTATAGCATCCCCTATATCGCTGTGCCTTGCGCACCTCTCATACCTTCCCCTATATCGCTGTCTTTTTGCGCACATCCCATAGATTCACTTTTATCGCTGTGTTATTGCTCACCTCTCATAGCTTCCCCTGTATCACCATGTTTTTGCTCACCTCTCATAGATTCCCCTATATCGCCCTGTTTTCATGCACCTCCCATACCTACCCCGATATCGCTGTGTTTTCGTGCTCTTCTCATACCTTCCCCTATATCGCTGTGCTTTCACGCACCTCTCTTAACTTCTCCTATATTGCTGTGTTTTTGTACACCTCTCATACCGTCCCCTATATCGCTGTGTTTTCGCGCACCTCCCATAGCTTCGCCTACATTGCTGTTTTCGCGCACATCCAATAGCTTCACCTTGATCGCTGTGTTATTGCTCACCTCTCATAGCTTACCCTATATCGTCGTGTTTTCACGCACCTCGCATGTCTTCACCTATATCGCTATGTTTTCGCTCCTATCATTAATTCCCCTATATCGCTGTGTTTTCTCGCACCTCTGATACATTCTCCTGTATTGCCATGTTTTCGCGCACCTCTTACAATTTCCCCTATATCGCCGTGTACACGCACACCTCTCATACCTTCCCCTATATCACTGTTTTTTTGCGCATGTCCCATAGCTTCCCCTATATCGCTGTGTTTTCACGCACCTCTCATAACTTCCCCAATATTGCCCTGTTTTCGCGCACCTCTCATGTCTTCCCCAATATCACTGTGTTTTCGCACACCTCCCATAGCAAACCCTATATTGCTGTGCCTTCGCACACCTCTCATACCTTCCTCTATATCGCCTTGTTTTCGAGCACCTCCCATACCTTCCCCTTATCGCTGTGTTTTCGTGTACCTCTCATGCCTCCCCCTATATCGCTGTGTTTTCACTCACCTCCCATAGCATCCCCTATATCGCTGTGCCTTGCGCACCTCTCATACCTTCCCCTATATCGCTGTCTTTTTGCGTACATCCCATAGATTCACCTTTATCGCTGTGTTATTGCTCACCTCTCATAGCTTCCCCTGTATCACCGTGTTTTTGCTCACCTCTCATAGATTCCCCTATATCGCCCTGTTTTCGTGCACCTCCCATACCTTCCCCGATATCGCTGTGTTTTTGTACACCTCTCATACCTTCCCCTACATCGCTGTGATTTCAGGCACCTCTCATGGCTTCCCCAATATCGCCGTGTATTCATGCACATCTCATACCGTCCCCTATATCGCTGTGTTTTCGCGCACCTCCCATAGCTTCCCGTACATTTCTGTTTTCGCGCACATCCCATAGCTTCACCTTGATCGCTGTGTTATTGTTCACCTCTCATAGCTTACCCTATATCGTCATGTTTTCACGCACCTCGCATGTCTTCACCTATATTGCTATGTTTTCGCTACTATCATTACTTCCCCTATATCGCTGTGTTTTCTCGCACACCTCCCATAGCATCCCCTATATCGCTGTGCGTTCGCGCATCTCTCATACCTTCCCCTATATCGCCGTTTTCACGCACCTCCCATTCCTTCCCCTATATCGCTGTGCTTTCACACACCTCTCATAATTTCTCCTATATCGTTGTGTTTTTGTGCACCTCTCATACCTTCCTCTATATCGTTGTGTTTTCACGCACCTCTCATAACTTCTCCTATATTGCTGTATTTTTGTGCACCTCTCATAACTTCCCCTATATCGCTGTGTTTTTGTGCACCTCTCATACCTTCCCCTATATCACTGTGTTTTCGCGCACGTCCCATAGCGTCCCCTATATCGCTGTGTTTTCGCGCACCTCTCATTCCTTCCCCTATATCGCCCTGTTTTCGAGCACATCCCATAGCTTCCACTATATTGCCCTGTTTTCGCGGAACTCTCATGTCTTCCCCTACATCACTGTGTTTTCTCGCACTTCTGATGCATTCCCATGTAACGCCAAGTTTTCACGCACCTCTCATACTTTCTCCTATATTGCCGTGTTTTCGCGTACCTCTCATAGCTTCGCCTATACCACCATGTTTTCATACACATCTCATACCGTCCCCTATATCACTGTGTTTTCGCGCACCTCCTATAGCAGCCCCTACATCACTGTGCCTTCGTGCACCTCTCACACCTTCCCCTATATCGCCCTGTTTTCGCGCACCTCCTATACTTTTCCCTATGTCGCTGTGTTTTCACGCATCTCTCATGGCTTCCTCAATGTCGCCGTGTATTCATGCACGTCTCATACCGTCCCCTATATCGCTGTGTTTTCGCGCACCTCCCATAGATTCGCCTACATCGCTGTTTTCGCACACCTCTCATATCTTCCCCTATATCGCTGTCTTTTCGCGCACATCCCATAGCTTCACCTTTATCGCTGTGTTATTGCTCAACTCTCATAGCTTCCCCTATATCGCCGTTTTTTCGCACACCTCGCATGTCTTCACCTATATCGCTATGTTTTCGCTCCAATCATTATTTCCCCTATATCGATGTGTTTTCTCGCACCTCTGAAACATTCCCCTGTATCACCATGTTTTCGCACACCTCTTATAATTTCCCTAATATCGCCGTGTTCTCGCAGACTTCTCATACCTTCCCCATATCACTGTGTTTTTGCGCACGTCCCATAGCGTCCCCTATATCGCTGTGTTTTCTCGCACCTCTGATGCATTCCCCTGTATCGCCGTGTTTTCGGGCACATCCCATAGCTTCCACTATATTGCCCTGTCTTTGTGCACCTCTCATGTCTTCTCCAATATCACTGTGTTTTCGCGCACCTCCCATAGCATCCCCTATATAGCAGTGCCTTCGCGCACCTCTCTTGCCTTCCCCTATATCGCCCTGTTTTCGCGCACTTCCCATACATTCTCCTATATCGCTGTGTTTTCATGCATCTCCCATAGCATCCCCTATATTGCTCTGCCTTCGCGCACCTATCTTACCTTCCCCTATATAGCCCTGTTTTCGCACACCTCCCATACATTCCCCTATATCGCTGTGTTTTCGTGCACCTCTCATACCTCTCCCTATATCGCTGTGTTTTCACGCACCTCTGATAACTTCTCCTATATCGCTGTATTTTTGTGCACCTCTCATAGCTTCCCCAATATAGCCGTGTTTTCATGCACATCTCTTAAAGTCCCCTATATCGCTGTGTATTCGCGCACCTCCCATAGAGTCCCCTATATCGCTGTGTTTTCGCACACCTCTCATACCTTCCCCATATCGCCCTGGGCACATTCCATAGCTTCCACTATAT
This sequence comes from Mobula birostris, assembly GCF_030028105.1. Lineage (NCBI taxonomy): Eukaryota > Metazoa > Chordata > Chondrichthyes > Myliobatiformes > Myliobatidae > Mobula > Mobula birostris. The sequence goes on from NW_027274750.1 coordinate 75,852, forward strand.
TGCCCTGTTTTCGCGCACCTCTCATGTCTTCCCCTACATCGCTGTATTTTCTCGCACTTCTGATGCATTCCCACGTAACGCCAAGTTTTCGCGCACCTCTCATACTTTCCCCTATATCACCGTGTTTTCGCGTACCTCTCATAGCTTCCCATATATCACCGTGTTTTCATACACATCTCATACCGTCACCTAAATCACTGTGTTTTCGCGCACCTCCCATAACCTCCCCTATATCGCTGTGTCTTCGTGCACCTCTCATACCTTCCCCTATATCGCCCTGTTTTCGCGCTCCTCCTATAATTTCCCCTATATCGCTGTGTTTTCACGCACCTCTTATGGCTTCCCCAATATCGCCGTGTATTCGTGCTCGTCTCATACCGTCCCCTATATCGCTGTGTTTTCGTGCAAGTCCCATAGCGTCCCCTATATCGCTGTGTTTTCTCGCACCTCTGATGCATTCCCCTGTATCTCCGTGTTGTCGCGCACATCCCATAGCTTCCACTATATTGCCCTGTTTTTGCGCACCTCTCATGTCTTCCCCTATTTCACTGTGTATTCGCGCACCTCCCATAGCATCTCCTATATTGCTGTGCCTTCGCGCACCTCTCATACCTTCCCATATATCGCCCTGTTTTCGCGCACCTCCCATACATTCCCTCACATCGCTGTGTTTTCGTGCACCTCTCATACCTCCCCCTATATCGCTGTGTTTTCACGCACCTCTCATAACTTCTCCTATATCGCTGTATATTTGTGCACCTCTCATGGCTTCCCCAATATCGTCGTGTTTTCGTGCACATCTCTTAACGTCCCCTGTATCGCTGGGTTTTCACGCACCTCTCATAACTTCCCCTATATCGCCCTGTTTTCGCACTCCTCTCATACATTCCCCTGTATCACTGTCTTTACGCGCACATCCCATAGCTTCACCTTTATCGCTGTGTTATTGATCACCTCTCATAGATTCCCCTATATCGCCGTGTTTTTGCTCACCTCTCATAGCTTCCCCTATATCGCCGTGTTTTCGCGCAGCTCTCATTTCTTCACCTAGATCGCTATGTTTTCACTCTTCTCATTAATTCCCCTATATCGCTGTGTTTTCTCGCACATCTGATATATTCTCCTGTATCGCCGTGTTTTCACGCACCTCTCATAATTTCGCCTATATCGCCGTGTTCTCGCACACCTCTCATACCATCCCCTATATCACTCTGTTTTCGCGCACGTCCCATAGCTTCCACTACATTGCCCTGTTTTCGTGCACCTCTCATGTCTTCCCCTACATCGCTGTGTTTTCTCACACCTCTGATGCATTCCCCTATAACGCCAAGTTTTCGCGCACCTCTCCTACTTTCCCCTGTATCGCCGTGTTCTCGCGCAGCTCGCATACCTTCCCCTATATCACTGTGTTTTCACGCACGTCCCATGGAGTCCCCAATATCGTCGTGTTTTCGTGCACATCTCTTAACGTCCCCTGTATCGCTGGGTTTTCACGCACCTCTCATAACTTCCCCTATATCGCCCTGTTTTCGCACTCCTCTCATACATTCCCCTGTATCAATGTCTTTTCGCGCACATCCCATAGCTTCACCTTTATCGCTGTGTTATTGCTCACCTCTCATAGATTCCCCTATATCGCCGTGTTTTTGCTCACCTCTCATAGCTTCCCCTATATCGCCGTGTTTTCGCGCAGCTCTCATTTCTTCACCTAGATCGCTATGTTTTCGCTCTTCTCATTAATTCCCCTATATCGCTGTGTTTTCTCGCACATCTGATATATTCTCCTGTATTGCCGTGTTTTCGCGCACCTCTCATAATTTCGCCTATATCGCCGTGTTCTCGCACACCTCTCATACCATCCCCTATGTCAGTCTGTTTTCGCGCACGTCCCATAGCTTCCACTACATTGCCCTGTTTTCGCGCACCTCTCATGTCTTCCCCTACATCGCTGTGTTTTCTCACACCTCTGATGCATTCCCCTATAACGCCAAGGTTTCGCGCACCTCTCCTACTTTCCCCTGTATCGCCGTGTTCTCGCGCAGCTCGCATACCTTCCCCTATATCACTGTGTTTTCACGCACGTCCCATGGAGTCCCCTATATTGTTGTGTTTTCGCGTAGCTCTCATTTCTTCCCCGATATCTCCATGTTTTCATGCACATCTCATACCATCCCCTATATCACTGTGCCTGCGCGCACCTCTCATACCTTCCCCTACATGGCTGTATTCTCGCACCCCTCTTCATACCTTCCCCTATATCACTGTGTTTTCGCGCACATCCCATAGCTTCCACTACATTGCCCTGTTTTCGCGCACCTCTCATGTCTTCCCCTACATCACTGTGTTTTCTCACACCTCTGATGCATTCCCCTATAACGCCAAGTTTTCGCACACCTCTCCTACTTTCCCCTAAATCGCCGTGTTCTCGCGCAGCTCACATACCTTCCCCTATATCACTGTGTATTCACGCACGTCCCATGGAGTCCCCTATATTGCTGTGTTTTCGCGCAGCTCTCATACCTTCCCCTATATCGCCCTGTTTTCATGCACATCCCATAGCTCTCACTATATTACCCTGTTTTCGTGCACCTCTCATGTCTCCCCTATATCGCTGTATTATTGCTTCTCTCATAACTTCCCCTATATCGCTGTGTATTCTCGCACCTGTGATGCATTCCCCTGTATCGCCGTGTTTTTGCGCACCTCTCATACTTTCCCCTATATCGCCGTGTTTTCACGCATCTCTCATTTCTTCCCCGATATCTCCGTGTTTTCATGCACATCTCATACCGTCCCCTATATCACTGTGCCTTCGCGCACCTCTCATACCTTCCCCCATATCGCTGTGTTTTCGTGCACCTCTCATACCTTCACACCTTCCCCTATATCACTGTGTTTTCACTCAACTCTCATAACTTCTCATATATCGCCGTGTTTTTACGGACCTCTCATAATTTCCCCTATATAGCCATGTTCTTGCACACCTCTCATACCTTCTACTATATCACTGTGTTTTTGCGCACGTCCCATAGCATCCCCTGTATCGCTGTGTTTTCGGGCACTTCTCATAACTTTCCCTGTATCGCCATGTTTTCACGCATATCCCATAGCTTCCACTATGTAGCCCTGTTTTCGAGCACCTCTCATGTCTTCCCCTATATCACTGTGTTTTTGCGCACCTCCCATACCTTCCTCTATATCGCTGTGTTTTCGTGCACCTCTCATACCTTCCCCTATATCGCTGTGTTTTCACACACCTCTCATAACTTCTCCTATATCGCTGTATTTTTGCGCACCTCTCATACTTTCCCCTATATCGCCGTGTTTTCAATCACATCTCATAACGTCCCCCATATTGCTGTGCATTCGCGCACCTCCCATAGAATCCCCTATATTGCTGTGCCTTCGCGCACATCTCATACCTTCCCCTATATCGTCCTGTTTTCGCGCACCTCCCATACCTTCCCTTTAATCGTTGTGTTTTCGTGCACCTCTCATACCTTCCCCTATATTGCTGTGTTTTCGCGCATCTCTCATGGCTTCCCCAATATTGCCGTGTATTCATGCACATCTCATACCGGCCCTTATATCGCTGTGCTTTCGCGCACCTCCCATAGCTACGCCCACGTCGCTGTGTTTTCGCGCACCTCTCATACCTTCCCCTATATCGCTGTCTTTTTGCACACATCCCATAGTTTCATCTTTTTCGCTGTGTTATTGCTCACCTCTCATAGCTTCCCCTATATCACTTTGTTTTCATGCACCTCTCATGTCTTCACCTATATCGCTATGTTTTCGCTGCTGTCATTACTTCCATTATATCGCTGTGTTTTCTCACACCTCTGATACATTCCCCTGTATCGCCGTGTTGTCACGCACCTCTCATAATTTCCCCTACATCGCTGTATTCTCGCACACCTCTCATACCTTCCCCTATATCACTGTGTTTTCGCGCACGTCCCATAGCTTCCACTACATTGCCCTGTTTTTGCGCACCTCTCATACCTTCCCATATATCGCCCTGTTTTCGCACACCTCCCATTCCTTCCCCTGTATCGCTGTGTTTTAGTGCACCTCTCATACCTTCCCTTATACTGCCCTGTTTTCGCGAAGCTCCCATACCTTCCCCGATATCGCTGTGTTTTCGTGCACCTCTCATACCTTCCCCTATATCGCTGTGTTTTCTTGCACCTCTGATGCATTCCCCTGTATCGCCGTGTTTTTGCGCACCTCTCATACTTTTCCCTATATAGCTGTGTTTTTGCGCATCTCTCATGGTATCTCCGATATCGCCGTGGTTCATGCATATTTCATACATTCCCCTATATCACTGTGTTTTCGCGCAGCTCCCATAGCTTCCGCTACATCGCTGTGTTTTCGCGCACCTCTCATGCCTTCACCTATATCGCTGTCTTTTCGCACCCTGATATAGCTTCACCTTTATCGCTGTGTTTTTGCTCACCTCTCATAGCTTCCAATATATCGCCGTGTTTTCGCGCACCTCTCATGGAATCCCCAATATCGCCATGTGTACATGCACATCTCGTACCGTCCCCTATATCACTGTGTTTTCTCGCACCTCTGATGGCTTCCCCGATATCGCCGTGCATTCATGCACATCTCATACCGTCCCCCATATCGCTGTGTTTTCGCGCACCTCTCATACCTTCCCGTATATCGCTGTGTTTTTGCACACCTCTCATACCTTCCCCAATATCACCGTGTTTTCATGCACATCTCATAACGTCCCCAATGTCGCTGGGTTTTCACGCACCTCTCATAAATTCCACTATATCGCTCTGTTTTCGCGCTCCTCTCATACCTTCCCCAATATCACTGTGTTTTCACGCAGCTCTCATACCTTCCCCTATATCGCTGTGTTTTCGCACACCTCTCATGGCTTCCCGACTATCGCCGTGTATTCATGCACATCTCATACCTTCCCCTATATTGCTGTGTTTTCGCGCACCTCCCATAGCTTCGCCTACACGCTGTTTTCATGCACCTCTCATACCTTCCCCTATATCGATGTATTTTTGCGCACATCTCATACCTTCCCCTATATCACTATGTATTCGCGCACCTCCCATACCATCCCTATATCACTGTGCCTTCGCGCACCTCTCATGCATTCCCGTATTCAGCTGTGTTTTTGCACACCTCTCATACCTTCCCCAATATCACCGTGGTTTCATGCACATCTCATATCGTCCCCAATGTCGCTGGGTTTTCACGCACCTCTCATAACCTCTTCTATATCGCCCTGTTTTCGCGCTCCTCTCATACCTTCCCCTATATCGCAGTGTTTTCGCACACCTCTCATGGCTACTTCCCGACTATCGCCGTGTATTGATGCACATCTCATACGTTCCCCTATATCGCTGTGCTTTCGCGCACCTCCCATAGCTTCGCCTACATCGCTGTTTTCGCGCACCTCTCATACCTTCCCTATATCGATGTATTTTTGCGCATATCTCATATCTTCCCCTATATTGATGTGTTTTCATGCACATCTCATAACGTCCCCTATATCGCTGTGTATTTGCGCACCGCCCATAGAATACCCTATATCACTGTGCCTTCGCGCACCTCTCATTCATTCCCATATACCGCTGTGTTTTTGCACACCTCTCATACCTTCCCCAATATCACCGTGGTTTCATGCACATCTCATAACGTCCCCAATGTCGCTGGGTTTTCACGCACCTCTCATAACCTCCCCTAAATCGCCCTGTTTTCGCGCTCCTCTCATACCTTCCCGTATATCGCTGTGTTTTAACGCACCTCTCATACCTTCGCCGATATCGCTGTGTTTTCGTGCTCCTCTCCTACCCTCCCCTATATTACTGTGTTTTCACGCACCTCTCTTAAATTCTCCTATATCGCTGTGTTTTTGCACAACTCTCATACCTTCCCCTATATCGCTGTGTTTTCAGGCACCTCTCATGGCTTCCCCAATATCGCCGTGTATTCATGCACATCTCATACCGTCCCCTATATCGCTGTGTTTTGGCGCACCTCCCATAGCTTCGCCTACATTGCTGTTTTCGCGCACATCCCATAGCTTCACCTTCATCGCTGTGTTATTGCTCAGCTCTCATAGCTTACCCTATATTGCCGTGTTTTCGCGCACCTCGCATGTCTTCACCTATATCGCTATGTTTTCGCTCCTATCATTACTTCCCCTATATCGCTGTGTTTTCTCGCACCTCTGATACATTCTCCTGTATTGCCATGCCTTTGCGCACCTCTTACAATTTCCACTATATCGCCGTGTTCTCGCACACCTCTCATACCTTCCCCTATATCACTGTTTTTTTGTGCATGTCCCATAGCGTCCCCTATATCGCTGTGTTTTCTCGCGCCTCTGATACATTCCCCTGTATCGCCGTGGTTTCGCGCACATCCCTTAGGTTCCACTATATTGCCCTGTTTTTGCGCACCTCTCATGTCTTCCCCTATATCACGGTGTTTTCACGCACCTCTCATACCATCCCCTATATCGCTGTACCTTCGCGCACCTCTCATACCTTCCCCTATATCGCCCTGTTTTCGCACACCTTCCATACCTTCCCCTATATCGCTGTTTTTTCATGCACCTCTCATACCTCCCCCTATATCGCTGTGTTTTCACGCACCTATCATAACTTCTCCTAATTCACTGTATTTTTGCGCAGTTCTTATACCTTCCCCTATATTACCGTGTTTTCATGCACATCTCATAACGTCCCCTATATATCTGTGTATTCGCGCACCTCCCATAGCATCCCTTGTATTGCTGTGCCTTCGCGCACCTCTCATACCTTCCCCTATATCTCCCCGTTTTTGCGCACCTTCCATACCTTCCCCTATATCGCCTCGTTTTCATGCACCCCTCATACCTCCCTCTATATCGCTGAGTTTTCACGCTCCTCTCATAATTTCTCCTATATCGCCGTATTTTTGCGCACCTCTCATGGCTTCCCCAATATCGCCGTGTTTTCATGCACATCTCTTAACGTCCCATATATCGCTGTGTATTCGCGCACCTGCCATAGCATCCTCTACATCGCTGTGCCTTCGCGCACCTCTCATACCTTCCCCTATGTCGCCCTGTTTTCGCACACTTCTCATACCGTCCCCTATATTGCCATATTTTTGCGCACCTCTCATGGCTTCCACAATATCGCCGTGTTTTTACGCACATCTCATAACGTCTCCTATATCTCTGTGTATTCACGCACCTCACATAGCATCCCCTA